>NW_023339785.1:2693007-2696335 GCF_004916995.1 Morone saxatilis
GTCCTAAATAAAGAGAGAGAGAGAGAGAGAGAGAGAGAGAGAGAGAGATGCATTTCAACTTACGTCATACTCTTTAAAGAGCTGATCGGCACATTCCCCGAGGTACAACATCAGACACCAGATGACAATGTCTCTGGTTATGTTGATGGTAGAATTGCTAGGAGCCTGAAATAACATAAATTAATATTACTCAAGGTCATGGCACAGTTTTTAACGCTAGGAAGCTTAGACTTGTGTTATTTTTAAAGAAACCACTGTCAATGATCCTTTATGTGCTGTCTGAGAAACCAGTCTTATGAAACACTTCCTGTCTTAACTGAGGTTTTCAGAGGACCAGCTATGACTCCAGAAAGTCATTGGTCCTGGAAAATAAAATAAACATTTTAAATGTTATGTTTATCACTAAACTTATGGTGACCTGGTAGGTGAGTTTTGTCACCTTTGGACAAACTAGCTGCTTCCCTGTTTCTATGTTTTATGATAAGATATGCTGCTGGTTGTACCTTCAAATTTACATTAGAGGAAGAGAAGCGATATCAATCTAACTCTATTTTAACTCATAGAGACAGCCACAGTAGGCTATTTCCCAAATTGTTGACATTTAAGCAGCTAGAAAATAGGGGTGAGTGGCAGCTGGTGCTTAAGAGCAGAGTAATGTAAAACACATAAAGAGCACATTATTTATAATCAGTATAAAAATGAAAATATTTTGCATGAGCTAATTGAATGGTCACATTTTTGAGAATGTGTGATAAACAAAGACTAATTCGGTGTAGTAAGTGTATACAAACTGCTGTAATTAAAAAGATATGCACTTATTTAATACACATTTATTTATAGACAGTCGTAGGCTAACATTTCCTCCTGCAGATTTAATATAAATATGAATAAAAAACATAATATGGCCAAATTTAGGATACCTTCAGTAGGATAGTCTGCAACCTCAATCCCATTCCCTTTGAGTGGAAGAGGTTCAGAAGCCTGGGAGAGTATTCATCCAGCTTGGACATGAACTTTGATTCCAGGTGCACCGTTCTGTGAAACTCATCCTGGATCTAAAAAACAAATGATGTAACCAGCAAACCATATTTGATATTGAAAATACCTGAAAACATGATTTTTGAGATGACAGTAATTTAGCATATTTTGTATCAAATAGTTGACCCCTCACAATTGCAAAGGAATGTTTCTGATTACCATACACTTGTAACTCACATGAGATGCCTCAAATAGAGCTGGCCATCTGGCTTTTATGTCCTCTATTAACAATTTCATTTCTTCGGTGTGCAAAGGTTTTGGCCATGTTTTCTTTGACCAATTTGTTATTGTCTCTTTCCCTTACTTCAGTTAGCAACTGAATCATTTCCTGTTCTTGACTTTCCTCATCCTCTCCTGCTGGGTAAGGTGGGAGGTAGTTTACTTCTGCCTTTCGAGACTTTTTCACATTCTTTGCAGATTTTTGGTCTGCAGGGCTCTTGTGCTTCAAGGCATTGCACATCACCTCAGGAACACCGTAGCCTCTGAGTTTGCTGTGATAATTTGCCATCTTGTATTTGAGGCTTTGTTGCCAGCCATAGTAACCTGAGAAGGAGCCAGGTGCCTCAGCAACATCACGTATCTGTGCACTTGACGGATAAGGTGTATACATAAATATAGTTTCAGCCAGCTTCTCCAATATGTCTGCCTTGACCTTTGAGGCAGTCAGAAGTGTTCCATTCTTTCTGTAGTCTTCATCGGCACTTTCAAGGTACATCTCAGTCTCATATGCAAACTGCGGAATGGGGAACTGCTTTGGCCATCGCTGACATCGTTCAGTGGTGCTTCTCCATCTCGGCAGGATAATGGTGTCCAGTGAAGATGATGTTCCAGCAGAGGACTCTACATTTGATGCTGATGACTCTGCATTTGATGCAAATGACTCTGCATAAGATACTGAGTCACAGTCTGTTGACTGTCGACCAAAAGAAATGTCCAAACTTTCATCAACTTGCTGCAAGTTAAGAATAATCGGGGCAGCATAGACTACCTTTATCGTGTCTTTGTGTTTAATTTTGTCAGTTTTATGCAGAGTGAAGTAATCTTCAAAGTCCAAATACTGAAAACTAAACTCCTCAGAAATCCCTAAGTTCTCTTTCACAGTAGTTTGCAGCTCCTCCACAGTCGGTGGGATTCCTGATGTAAGGACCAACCTCAATTCGGTCGTCAATGACTACTCGCAGTTTTTCCTCCATCTCTGCCAGTCTGATGATGAGAATATCAACAGACATAAGCAGATGCTTAGACCACACATACAGTGAGTAATACAATGAAGAGAGAATATTAATGACAACTGAAATACACTTGCATTTTCAATAATTTTTATATTTCCTAATTCTGTCATCACATGATAAATCACTGACAAAATTAAAAATCACTAAATAAACTGCTAATTTTTTTGTATTTTTGCATTCCATTTTGACATCAAATTATTAACCATTCATATATGGAATTAAAATTAAAATTGTTCCGGAGCCCTTTGGGGTCTGGAGCAGATACGCAGGACTTCTATTTTGGCACATGCCGGAGCACGACGCAGCAATTCAGCTGAATTTAGCACCGAGCAGACACGAAGTCACGCACCGACGCAAGCTCCGGCTGACCTTGAATCGCAATATCATTAAACTCGCCAGTAAACTTGTTAGGTAACTCGCGGTAATGCAAAACAATGTTCAACTGCTGGGGCAACGTAGCTATAAAGTGTTGTTATTGAAGCCTCTTACCTTGAGAAAATGGCAGTCAACGATGGCTGTGGCAGACATCAACGTCCGTGTGGCGCAAATGTCTTGGGCGGAAGTGTACGTGATTAAAACCAAAGAGTCCCCATTGAGTAAAATTCATTAATTTTTCGACATTGTTGACTTTACTGATAAAATATAATTAAATTCTACGCAGTGATTTTCAGCTGATATTATTCAAACAAAAATGAGTAAAATGCAATTGATAGATAATTCAAATTTGATAAAATCAATCATCATTTTTTTTTCATGTAAAGGTTACTAGTATTTATTTTGTTAATATTAATTTAGCCCAGTCACACTTTTTGCAGTGGACTTACTGGCATCTAGTGGTGTAGTTGCAGATTACAACCCCTTGAAACTACCAATGGCTGCACAATTTGCCAGAAAAGCCCTATCTACAGCTAGTATTTGTTTTGTCTGTTCTGGGCTACTGTAGAAACATGACAGTTCAACATGGCTGCCTCCATAGAAGAGTGTTAGGCTGCGTTTCATTAGTCGTTCAACATGCCCTCGTTTACTTGCCCTCGGCACTTGCCCTCGGGGGAATCCCC
>NW_023339785.1:2696435-2702089 GCF_004916995.1 Morone saxatilis
TGCCAATAGATCCTCCTTAATCTTACACACTGGACTTTTAATCAATGATGTAACTACTGACTAAAAGCTGTGCAATTCAGGTACTTTCTATGGTCTGGTTGACCAACCAGTTCACTCACACAGAAGATAATAAAATAAAAATAATTATCTGTGCTCTTGCTTTCATACCAGTGTGTGGAAATGTCTGTTTAAGGTCACATCGTTTAGTTTTCATACCCATCTCCAAGGTCAGACGTAAATCAACTACAAGGGTTTCGTCTTCAAGGAGCTTCCTGCTAAATGATTCACAGCCGATGTGTTTGTGTTAAAACTGTTAATGAAGGATCTTGTGGCAGACTGAGTAAAGAGCTGCCTTTGCTTTATTTAGCCAAGATTTAAATAGATTTTGGCCCATGAGCTGGCTGCTTTGGGTCTGGAATTCTTCCCTGCTGCAGCACAATTTGACTTTGCTCTGATTGCAGTTTACTTCTGCACACTGATGTTTGCTGACTACAGTTTTTGCTCTTATTCATTCGACTTTTTAAACTAGGCCTTTAGACCATTAAAAGTCTAATCCCAAAGGAAATACATCTACACTAAAAGTCAGGTCGAGTCAATTTGATTTTTTTGACGGTCCAGTGTTGCCTCTTCTCCACCAAGGCAGTCTGAGGGCTGGTTCAGGGCATAGCTACTACTAATTTCTCACATCAAACATGCTTGCTTCCGTAATGTTACCTGACTAACAGCTAGCTAGCTAGCCAGCTACCATAGCCTTAGTAACAATACACTGGAGATATATACAGTGGCATAATGACATGGCGTGGAGTTTGCTTGATGATAGATGATAGCACTTGGTCTCAGTGGTCATCAGCATTTAAAGGACACTCTGTTTTAGCTAGCTTTTATGACACACTTGGCTGTTCTCACTAAAGCTGAATTTTCCGCTGTGGCGTCAGGGGAGCAGTTACAGTTTGAGGAAAACCGTCAGCCAGAGCCCATAAATAAAAGCTCAATTGTTGTTTTTTTTACAGAGAATTCATCTTCTAATTAGCCAATTGAAAGAAGAGTTAGGAAGTATAATCGTTTGTTCCATGTAGAATTGACAATACTCAACCACAACAACAAATTTAAATTTGTTTATTAATAAAAGGCTTTATTATGTAGATGTAACCATCTACAGCATTTCCAAAATTGACTACGCCAAAGGTTCGCTGCAAGTGTGAACAGCTCTAGACTGACATGGGAGCAGAAATGAAAAAGTAGGATTTTTAACACTTTGAGTGTCATAGCGCACAGCTAATACTAAGAGCAGTTTCAAACAAAATATGAACCCAGGTTTACGTAATTTGTGTGAAAAGCTAAAATACAGGATATTTAGTCATTTTAATCAATTTCCAAAAAACTTGCCCTGCACGACTAGTCTCTTAATTAAGTTTTCTAGAGTTTCCAAGACACATGGGAATCCTGATGAGTACATTATCACCTGAAAATAAGAATCATGTGTTTTTGTCTCTTCTACAGAGATTGAACCACCATGTTTATACAGTAGCCCAGAACAGATAAACCAAACACTGGCGCTAGATAGGTTTTTTTTCGTGAGTTTGGAGGCGAGTTTAGTGGCCACTGTAGTTTCTCTTTCATGTTTAACAGGCTGAGCTGCATTCAAATTGTTGCAATCTACAACTTCACCCCTAGATGCCACTAAATCCTCCACACTGGTCCTTCAATAAAATACTTGGTTTCACACAACTCACAGTCTCATAGACATGACCATGATGTTTGGCCCTTCTTGAAAGTACTTTGGATCTTTGAGCAATGGAGGGGACAGAAATACACTGAGCTTATATAAGTGTGATGGGTAGCGTTCCCTCCCCACTCTAGTTTAGCCACACCCTGCAATCATTGATTGTCAGCAGGTGAGGCTAATCACTTCTCAGTCCTTAAATTTAGCCGTGTAGTGTCATACGCTTACAGGTGGTGGGTCACTGGGTGGAGGGTTTTCCCCTGTCTGGGTTCCATTTGCATGCTTAAGTTGCTGTGTATTCTAACTATGTGCTTTATTGTTTTGCAGTGTGTGTGACCTCTTCTTCCCTGTACCTACTGGTGGTGGTGACCCCCCTTTCCTCTCACTCCTTCGCTCCTGTAGGCCTCCCTGACAGCCCCCTTGCACTGGTAATCATCTTCCTGTAGTTGTATTTAGTGAATCATAAATATATTTTGGAAATAAATCCTAAATTTTAACCTGTCCCAATTTTTTTATTTATGAGTCTGGAATTAAATCTGTGTAAATAAACTTAATGGTTGAAACTGGAAATTCACATCTCTGCTCCTCTTTTTCTCTGTACTATAACAACGTGTGAAAGTCCCGGGGTGGCGTTGTTGCACTTGCTGTCAGGGTCTTCAATTGCCCTGGTCACATTAGCATAAACCTTCAGCTTGTATTTAGTAGCAACATTATTTTCCAGTTTTCTCTCCTCACTACAAGATATTTTCAGTGTTTGCGACCTCTCACTGACATTTGACCTGTTCAATCTTACATTACCTTGAACATTGAAGCATAGTATGACTGGCCTATTCATGTGACGGTTTCAGTATTTTGTTCACCCACTCCAGTTCTATTCAATCCAGCTGTTACACAGATAGAGGATGTCCTTTTATACACACGCGGCGAGGTGAGGGTGATGAAAATGCTGCTGCAGCTCAGCATCAGGGACATGTCCGTACTGTTTTGTTAATTCAATAAATTGGGCTTTTTATAAAATGGCCAGAGACGGGTAATTTGGTAGAGAAAATAGGCTAGCCGATCTGGACATGGCTGCGCAAACACTGGACACATTATGGACCTGTGTCCTTTTGGTTTAGGTTTCTCAGCTGTCTGTTCTGTCACAGAGAGAGGATGCAATTTGAAAATTCTTAAGAAACACACCTTCAGCTGGTAAAGAATGAAGGCGGGAGAGCGGAGCATCCGTGCCACGCTCCTTAATTTCTCACTTTATTGCCTTTCCTTTCCCCTATCATTCACATCTTGTCTTCATCCCCTCCCTCCCTTCTCTTCTCGCCTTCTCATCTCCGCCCTTTAACTCCTGTTGTCGTTACTGTTCTCTTAGTTTTCATCACTGCTCTTAGTCTCTCTCTCTCTCTCTCTTTCTTTACTTCTCTCTCCAAGGAACCAGATGTGTTCCTTGTATGATTTATTCAGATGCAGAGATTGGGGCTGAGAGAGTCTGCTGCAGGCAGAATGCACTCTGCTTGAGTTAAAATGCTAAGTATTCTTCCTGCCCTCATTCCTGATGCAAATGACTTTTCCTCATTTCTGTGAATCACGCTTCTTACTTTTTTATTTTTTTGGGCTGAAGAAATTGCATCATCAGTGTGGACATGACCTATATTTGTTTTTTTTACAATTGCTTGCTCCCGCTTAAAAAAGGGCAAAAGTAGCAGCAACCGAAGCACCAGTTCAATTGAGAAAGTCGCCGTGTACAGGTGAAAATGTGCCAAAATATCTAATTAATTCAACCTAATATTAACACATATTGGATATTTGATTTATATTTATGGAATAAATCAAATATCCAATATTTTTCAACAGTATCAGTCAGATTAGATCAACTATCTTTATACGTTTCTTGGAGACATCATGCTGCTCTTAATGGACCTTGAGTTTAATATTTTACTAGTAATGGCAAGTCTGCAGCCATTTGAGTCTCAAAGACGTCTCAAGATGCAACAAATTGAAGAGAGCCAAATGTATTAGCTTGTAATGCACATCAGTGCTTTAGGTTCACCTTATAATTGTACAGTTTGTAGGTTCTCTTTGGGGCCCAAAATGGTACATGAAATGGAAAAGGAAATATAATATCTTGGCTTTAAAAAAAAAACCTTTGTAGCTTTTAAGGTTAAAGAGCCCTTGAGACTTTAACTTTCAACCCAAATAAGTCATTTGTCTTTGATTTGTTTTGCCAGTAGAATGCACTTAGGTTTACAGTGTTTCTGTTCAAACACATCAAAGTGAATTGGACCATTTGAGTAACTGTGGTTATGCAGTTGTCTCTGACAAAGAGGACTCTGCTCTTGCTGATGCTCACCACTTCAATCTGAACAGCATTCAAAAGATTTAGCAACAAACAGTAAAATAGCTAAACAGAATAGAACCGTGAGATGGACTACATAATGCATTGTAGCGGGTTTGACCTTTTTAATAAAGAGTGGTGCCAGTCAGAGTCTGACAAATAATATTTATAAAATAGAATAAAAATAACACAGTCAAACCACCAAAATCCATAAATCAATAGCAATTTGCAAAACCAAAAAGAAACCCACACTGCAAAAACAAATATATCACATTCAACTCAGCGTGTGAGTGTATTTCCACCTGCATGTTCCACAGTCTCAAGAGTTCACTTTCAGAGTCCGTTCGCGTTACCCACAACCCTGAAAATGACAATACACTTTGTGGAGTGGGGTTCAGGGTTTTCAAAAGGTTGTAATTGGATCATTGGATGATTGTGGTAGACTGTGGGAAGCATGAATGAATTGGTGGGCACTGATGTAATTCTGACAGTAGTGTCGTTACTGCATGAGGCATGAGATGCCACAAGCAGCATTATTAGATGATCATCAAGAGTAGACCCTGTGTCCTAAAGTAAAGGCATACACATTCTCTGTTACGCTGTTTGGATATTTCTGTTTAATTAGCATGTGCTGCTTGCTAATATTGACGTGTACGATATGTAATGCTGTAATGTTATTAAAAATAAAAGTACATATTTGTGACATTAAAAACCAAAGTACATTTTCAAAAGGAACCAAAGTTCTTGGGGCTGAGAGCTATAGACAGGCTGCAGATGTGAGACAGACTATCATTGATGGTTTTGATATTTTCATGAGATTTATTGACAATAAAACAAAAAATGTAATATTGTCAGCCTTATCCTTTAAAAACCACCTAACTTGTTGTATAACATGTTGCATAAATGTGAAAGTGATAATTGGTAAAAGACTACTACACATATTTAGTATTGCATTCCTGTAACATTGTCCAACTAACGATGAGACAATATTTTAAAAAAGTATAAAAAGTGATGCAGCAGAACCAGAGATATCATTGTTTTTTATTCCATGTTTACTTCTTTGTTACAACCTGGCACCTACATTACCCAAAATGCAACTCAATTACCAGCATAGTATGTGTATTTTGCTAATAGCGGCTAAACCATTTAGCTTCTGATAAGCTCACTTCTTTCTGACTGCACCAAAAAATTGTTTCATTTTCAAACTTGTAGTCTTCATTCCCAACCACTGGCTCAAGTGACATCCCATGAGGACTTTTATCAGACTTCATACAGCTGTCCACATTTTACAAATGCAGTAGTACAAGTGGAAACAGACTTTGATGTGGACAATCAGTTTAAGAGTCCTGATCAGCCAATAGACTGGATTTCACTTCTCTGCCTGGAATAATGTGATGCTCCATTTATTTCATTCAATTCACTAAATGAATAGAAAGAATGACATTTTAGAGTCTGAAGTCTGTAGTTCCCAATGCACCCGATGGTACCACACATCGCTAGATATCATTTGAAAAAGCTTTGAAGCATTTTGACTATCTCTGTCCCCATTGCTTCCTGTGCTCAGAAAGATAGAAGCTCGGGTTTAGCCACAAAACAATCCCACAC
>NW_023339785.1:2702214-2703357 GCF_004916995.1 Morone saxatilis
TGACACCCTGTTGCAAGCAAATCTGCTAAGGGAAGAACAAAACTGATCAGTACTGCTGCTGTTGATTCTGACGATGAAAAGTAGAGAAAGTGAACACAAGCAGTTTAATAGTTGCTTCGTCCTATCGTCTCCACCTCTGCAGTACAAATAACTTGCTACAGACTCGCTCCTCTTCCTCAGTTTCATGCCCTCCAGAGCATAGTCCTGGGCAGAGCCACTACCAAATCATCTGGCCCCCGCCCTACGTTAGTAGTGTTTAAGCTCCCCCTCCTTCAACTCCCAGTCCGGGTCGGACAGCTAACTAACCTAGTGGCAGCAGCTAGTACAGTTAACATTGCAACAGCAGTAAGTGACTTCCTGGTTACAAGAGAAAAGGCCGTGATGGCACAGTTCCTGATCCTTTAGTCCATGTGACACACAAGCTCCTAAAGGAGTTATGCTTGTTTTTGTCTTCTGTGATCCTTTCTTCTGGACTGACTAATGAAAAGGTGGGTCGACAAGACCCTCAGCACTAATGATTAGGGTTCACTATTAGGGGGCAGCCCTATTTATATAAACAAAATATTTGCATTGGCAACCAGGACATTTCTCTCCCTCAGGTTATAGCACATTAATGTTTTATGTCTCCAGAAAGCCGAGTGTCTTGTCTTCTTCTCTAAACTAAAAACATTCGAGAGGACATTTCTCTCATGTAACAGCAGCAGAAGCTACAATAATGCAATGCTCTACTGGAGCCCAGATCTTTATGGCGGCTTATCAGAATGACACGCAGTTCCTCTCTGTGATGGGCAACAGGGCGAGGGCAGCAAAGCAAAGCATGTAACAGTGGAACTGTACGAGCACATTAAGTGCAAAAAAAAATCTGATCTGGTCCGCTGGTGTTACATCGAGGCTGGCTCCTTTTTTCTGTTATCTGACCCAGTTTTCGGCTCGTTGTAGGATGAGCCTACCCTATTTGACTTCAGAGGACCCCGTGTCGCTCCCACAGGCTGTAAGCTCATATGGCCACAGAAACACGCTGAGGGCGAGATATCTATCATTGCTTGTTGCAATGGCCTTCCCCTTCGGACACACATGGCTGTCTCTCTTCCTGGTTCAGGTATAGTTAAAAGAGGAATCCGTCATGGAACACATGGCTGTTAA
>NW_023339785.1:2703382-2707076 GCF_004916995.1 Morone saxatilis
GGGGGGGGGGGGGGGGGTTAATAATTCAATGCTTTGTTAAACTGTCTCCTTCAGAATTGCATGGCTACATTTGGAAACAGCTGGAATCAGGAAGATGTATTCAGTTGGTGTGACTGTCAAACTCTCGACAGGGTGCCTGTAGAATCCCCTTGGCAATCAGCTGAGCCAGTGAGTGACACACAGACATAATTGTTAAACAGTTAACAGCAGGTGTGCTGGTGGGTTTATCAACTGGGTGCTTTCCATTATAGTGGGAACATGAGAGAGTCTCAATTATAAAATCACTGAACCTCTGGGAAGATTCTCACAATGTGACTCACCCTCTGTGCTCAGAGGAGCTGGCTCAGAAATATCACTGGAGGGGAGATCTGACGGTCGAGGGCTAAGATTGTTAAAGCCGCATTAGGTACAGTAAATTGCACACTGGCGGCTCCAAAATGGCAGCAAGACAACTATTTCCCCCATGGTAGCCAAATATCTTACATCCTATTATTGCATTACAGCCAGAATGTATCAGTTTGGCTTTCTTACAGCTTCTGCGGGATGAAGAGGATTCAGTTATGTACTGAAGGGGTAATCTGGAAGACTGGGAGAAATCCTGGTGGGGCTCTGATGTTTCAGGCTAAAGGCTGAGCTGATAGGGGTAAGCACTTTCAAACACAGAGAGGAACTATAGTCCATACCAAGTTGACAGAGGGGAAATCAATTAGCAGCTCCTGGTATATCGTACCTTGACTGAGAGGGGTTAGATCTTCTTCGCTCATAAGAAATTGAATTAGCGAACTGAGATTTTGTCACTGAAGTGCAATAGTCGAATATAACTGATTTTGTGATGATACCTTGCTTTCAAACTCCCTTCAGCTACTAAGATGAGTCATGGGTATCGATGAGTGAGAATGATGTTAAGTAGAGGTCGAGCTCTTCACAGATGATGACTACGCTACTCTTGCTAGCACGCAACAAGTTGTTGCTGTACCAGTATATCAAAAGCAATGAAAAAATCCAGCCAAAAGTTGTACCAGAGTTATTTTAAAGCAGAAAGCTAAGGTGCAAGAAAACCTTGAGAAGGTTGATGGGACTATAATGCATGGCAAAACTGACATTTTGACCTGAAGGTTCTCAACCAATGCTTATAGTCAGATATGCATCTATTTACATTCACCAGATGGCAATTTTTTATTCTCATGTCTCAATAAGCAGCCAGTTACTATAAGTCAAGGCAGGAAATCAGGGTTCTCGCACATCCTGAAAAACCTGAAAATTCCAAGACTAGATTTCCAGTCATGGAAACACCTGGAAATTAATTAATATGACTGAATGTCTTGGAAATGTCACAAAAGCAAGCTAATGCGGAGTGTTCGATAAACACTGACCACCATTTGTGAGCAAGTGTTGTCCTGTAATTTCAAGAAAAACTCCTTCCATAAAGCATAGCATGAGAGTGAATAGAAATAAAAGGACAGTCCCAACTCCACATCCTGTCATTTAATGCTTCTGTCCTGTCAGATATCATGAATCAGGCAGCAGAATTTGCTCTAATTAAATGATGAAATTGATCTAAATGTATCTGTGGAATTATCTGAGTGGCAAGTGTCACAGTAAGTTTTAAAATCCATCATTGATGCAGCCTGTGAGAAAAGAGAAAGAAAATGGCTACCTTGTGATTGACAGGGCATTCTCAGTGAGTCCGTCCAGCTCAACGCACCAAACTCAGATCAAACTGTCAAAGTAGGCTAAAGCTAAAAGAGCCAAATGCTCAGAATTCAGATTGATCTGAATTCAACATTTCCAACGTCTTTTTCCAGACCAGCAGACGTTGGCTCGGCAAGGATTTCTTTATATGGTCATCTGCTCCAGGGAGAGCACGGCTGAGCGCACCCACCCTCAGTCTGTCTAAGTCAACCAACTCGCCATAAGGAGTCAGGACTGACCTCTCAAGTTTTTGTATGCAGAAAGTACTTTTTCAGTGGTGAGGGAAACTGACACATTTAAGTTTTTTTTCCTCTGATGTTGTGCTGCTTCTCTGGGATTTACACTAACGCTAATTGACTGGGAGCTTGAGTTGCCAAAACTCCTGTGCTAAAGATGCCCTGTTAAACACCAGCACTACCTTGGTGCTCTGAGCATCCAGTCCTGGCAGAGTCGCCTAATAGTACGGTTAAGAAAGCTGCAGGCTAACCAACAGCAGAAGTGAACAAGTAGGCTTTAATACCATCAGGAAGCTCTATAAATCACTGAAAGTTGCAGCAGAACAGCCAGAGGACATCAGAGGGAAGGCCAGAAAATATCTTCTCTGTAAAATAAGATCCACTTTCACCGAAATCAGTGAATAAATATAAAAGTTGTGTTCTTTTGTGCAGTAATCAGTGCTGCCCGGCCCCCAGAAACACTCCCCTCCAGCTGTGTCTCGCTCCAGCAGGATCTTGTCTCATTTGTGGTCTGATAAACAGTATATTCATCAAATTCTGAGCCGCATATCGCTATTGTCCGAGCTAAGTTACTGCTTACTAAGTTAAGCTGTCATTCTGTCGAGAGCACACTGATAAAAGGACAGAGCGGTGTGTTCATAAGCACTGGGTGCAGCCCTTCAGCGAGCTTCCGCAGAGTTGCTCAATCAGATGAACTGAGAGGCTTCATGGATAAGATAAATCAGGATGTTTTTGAAGAGTGGATCATGCAAAGCTACTGTAGTGGAGTCTCAGACTAAGAATTTAGAGCTGGATATGAGCATAATAGGTTCCCTTTGCAGACAGCCAGCAATGTTAGGTATTCCATGTCTGAAAAGGATTAATGTCACTCCTTTGATGCACGCCCCTTGTCTGTAAACATTTGTTCATCCTATACTGGAGATGCTGCGATGTTAACGTCATTGTTCAAGCATCAAATGAGTTTGAAATAGGTTAAAACATGAAGATTACTATTATTCATGTTTTACGCATTGTGGTTGGAAATTTGTCGCATATATTAAAACAATTCTAAATTTGTAGATGTTTTTAATAATTATTTTTGTTTATTATCATTTTTAAAATTTGCCCAACTGAAAACATAAAAATCCAAAAGAGGTTATTTTATTTATATACTTTATATACACTTTTTTCTCTCTTGACAAGTTATTCAAGTTACAATAGAGCGCAAAGAGTCTGGTTTTTTGTTTGTTTAAGTTTGTGCTTAAACTGGATCTGGCAATGAAACCAAGATTGTACATCCCAGTAGTTTATTTAAATTAAGGGGCTTTTAGCCATTTTTTAAATGTTATTTTATAAGACTGATGCCAATTTCATCCTGTTTCATCTTCTGTCTTAATTAGCTTTGTGTACCTCAATCATAGGTTCACCCAGTTGATGTAGCTGTGGGTGAAATGAGTTTAAGGTTGTAATGATTGTCATACAACAGGCAGTAGTAGTTAATGCAGCTCCAGTGGTCTAATGCATAATGCACCAGCCTCATAAACCAGGGAGGGTTTATTTATTTCTTAAGTTCTTGGGCAATCTGTCAGAATCTATATAGCAAATCAAAGCCGTCATTCCTGAATAGGCTGATGGAGGACAGTTTGCTGCAGATGTCATGAATATTAAAGTTAAGAACTATGCAAGATTGACATATTCATACAAGCTTCTATGTCAGACATGACATAACAGTAATGTAGATGTGAGGGCTGGCATCTAAATTGAAAGCACCGCCCTGTTAGGTAGAG
>NW_023339785.1:2707176-2715202 GCF_004916995.1 Morone saxatilis
TGAGGGAAATATCTGGCTCTTTGGCTGCTAAATTTAATGTTTACCAGGTATTCTCCAACTGTCTGCCTGCTGTTTAGTGCAGAGCAATAGGTTTTAGAGCTTTTTCTAAAAACAGTTAATGTGAACCAAAACAGTAAAGTTGCATCCAGAACAGCTGAAAAATGAGCTAGAACTCACTATAAGCTGTGTAGAGATGAGGGGAGCTGCAGATCCAGCTGTATTGCATTAAAAGGTTGATGGAAATAGCTAAATTTGTTTTAGCCTTTTTTTTTTTTTTAAATAGAGACCTCTCTCCATTTTTCTCTAGTAGATGGCCACTATGCTGATCTTTTTTAACAAGGACATATGCAGTGCTGGTACATATCTTGGTGACATGCTCAACAGAGGTGGCAGTACTCAGGAAGAAATAAGGGTACTAGTGGACAAATATTTGAAGTGCCAGTACTCAGTACTGGTGAGTCCTGGCTCATTGCTGGCACTGGCCCATCAAAGTTTATTTGCTGAATATTTTCTCTTTCTTTTTTGCGACATTTTAAAAGATTGCTTCAGATTTGCTTGAAAATTAGTTGGAAACACGGCTTGTCACACTGTTTTTAGATTGTCATTTGATACATTGATTATAACCCCTTAAACAGTCGAGTGGCATATGGGAGTGTCTAATGGCCTAGTGGTTTAGAGGCATATCATACTGCATGTCATACCACTCCCTTAAACCCATCATGCAAAGGAAAGAAATCAACAAAAGAAACAAAAGACTGGCACCATTTAGGTGAAGCAAGTTCAATACACTGCCATCTCTGTTTCATAAACTAAAGCTCCTTTCTTTAAGCACTTGAATGAATGAAAATGAATGAAAACATTAATTTGTTACTTGAAAGGAAGAAATGATTTATGTTCATACACACCTGAATTGCAAGAGCTAATGTATTTGGGAGGGCAATATACTATGCACATTACATAGCAATCCATTTTACGTTCTAATACAAGGTGTTGTGTGATGTACTTACTTTACAGTGTTAACTTTTTCAACGTAACTAAGACTAAATCTCTGCCTGAATTAAACAAGTGCTTTTTAGGTGCATAAACATAACGATCAAAGTGTTTTAATTGGCTGGATATTGTAGGAAAACAAATCAAATAATTTACAGTGAACATTTTCCTATATCAATATGTGATATGTAATCAATAAATAATCTCAATTTAAATATATTGTACTAGCAGGTAGACATTATAAACATTTTGTTGTTACTATATTGTACAATGCAGATGACATTTATATGAATGGACATGAAAGGTTAAAAATATGGAGTGAGCTTAAAAGAGCTGATTGTAGGTGTAACATTGGGGTGTATCATGAACAAAGATCAGGAAATAACACAGATTCCAGTGTCCAGTGTGAGTATCTGATATGAAAGACCTTACAATCTTAAGTGACTACTTGTGTTTTTCCTTTGTTTCCCTGTCTGTCTGGCACATTGAAGACACTCAACCCCAGCTGGTGGTGGGTATTCTGCTCAAGGACATCTGAGCAGATGGAGACCTGGCACCATGCAGGATCAAAGATGGAACCCTGGCCCTTTGGTTGAGATGGATGGAGCAGCCAATGTGAGTGTTTTTCTTTGAACCGTGAGATTAAATGTCAAATGTTTGATGTTAGAAGGGCAGACACTGAAAGATAGGCCTGTCTCAGTGTGTAATCTTTTTTCTACTTGTGTTCTTATGGACCTGTGACTTCATCAGCCATGGCCCAAGTGCAATCCAGTAATCCAGTCCTAATTTAAGTAATGTCAAATGTTCTTGTCTGCCCATTTCAATGAGGATGCTTTGACGATTTGTGTTGACTTTAGTTAGGAAATTATCACAGAATGTGTTTCCCACCAACTGGCGGTGGCTGGGGCTATGAGCCAGACTTGGGTGTTGCAATTTTTGTGTCACCAGATAAAGTTCTAAGATTTCAATTATGTGGTTGATTAATCAAAAATAATAAGAATAAGAAAATTTGTATCACAGTTTTCATAAATGTGAGGACCCACTAGGTTAGTCAAACTGACTTGAGCTTGCCTGTTAACTCCAGAGACCACCATCCAAAGATACTAAAGATATGATTTCTTCTATAGTAAACTTTGATCTCGGAGTTGAACTCCAATATTTGTTGCTGCCAGATTGGTTTGGCTGAATGTAACAGCTTCATGTGTTTTATTGGGAGTTTATCCTGCATGTGTTTACATTTGGCTCTTAAAAGATCTTGCAACACAGTTACTTTCATTATTGATTCATCTACCCATTATTGCTGGGGCAGCTTTGTCTCAGGAGGTAGAGCAGGTCGTCCAACAATCAGAAGGTTGGCAGATTCCCCCTGCTCCATGGTGAAGTGTCCTTGAGCAAGATACTGGACCCTTAATTGGTCCTGATGCTGTTGTGTCATCAGTGTCTGAATGTGATTGGGTGAATGTGGCATGTAGGGTAAAGTGCCTTGAATGGTTGGAAGACCATAAAAGTGCTATTATAAGTACAGTCCTTTCACCATTATGTTCTATTGATTCTTCTTCTGTGTCACAGCACAGATGGTACAGGTTAAATAATTTGTACCGGCTAACAGGCCAGAATATACAATTGTTGCTAAAAGAATAAAGGATGGAGCTTCTCGAGTCAACAGCTGTGCACGGAGTTCAATATTGGTTTCAGTTCATTAGGTTAACAAATAGACACAGATAGAATATAATACATACATAATACTACTTATAGCCTACTGGTTTAATTTCCTATATGATGTTTTTTTTTACATATACCATCATACTGGTGCGTAGCTATCTTAAATAGGCAGCAATATTGTGTATTGAGTGCTATGGCCGGGCAAGTTCTGTAGCATGTATTGAGAGGGGAGCCCTAATGGTTACTTTAGAAAACATAGCAATTAATAACCCACAGCTAACTGTATTAAACATAACAGAATAGTAAAAACATCATATTGCAATTATTTGGACAGATATTGTGATATTCACGATTAGTGATTATTAACGTTCATTTTTGCAACACAAATTTAATTTTTACTGAAAAAAACTATTAAAATCTGCATGATTCTTTTTTGGAAACTATCAGACAAACAAAAAACAAGATGTGTAGGTCAGGGCAATCTGCAGTACTACAATACTTCATTATAATGCTGTTTTGTCACACATTTTATCTTTATAGAAAAATTGCAGCTTCCGTGATTTGCGTATTGCACTTGGCCATGTTGCGATTTCGATTTCAGTTAGTGTTTTTAAAAAGGAAGCAATGTTGTTGTTGGCATAGCTATTTTAATTTTTAAGTTAGTATTTTTAAGTTTTTACTTGGTGTAGTTTGTACAATAGAAACTGTTTACATTCTGGTTCCTTCATATATTGTTCCATTTTGTGGGGCCAAGAAAACCCCACAGTAATCAAAGCCGTATACATGATGACATTACATGCTCTCCTGACAGTAGAATAAGCCACCATAGACCTATGTAAAGGCCCAGTCATGCAAACAACAACAAAAAAAGTGATGTAAGGTGAAACTGCCAGAATCTTAAAAAATACTGTGATACATATTTTTAGTCAAACCGCCCAGCACTTGGTTATCACTCATTGTCCATCCCACTCTACTCAAAAAGAGGTTGGAGCATTCGCAGCAGCACGCCACTCTGTCACTCTAGCTTTTCTCGGTATCTTCCCTGTGGCAGGCTTGTATTACATAAGAACCACCCACTCTTGAGATTGACACTCAAACAGATATAACAAACACAACCTGTGACTGTGACATTATAAAATGTCAGGAAATATTAAAAAACACACCACAGTTTTCTTAAATCCAGCTTGACGTCTTCAAATGTTTTGTCTTGTCCAACCAATGGTCCAAAATATTAACTTTTCTACCACAGACAAAAAAAAGCTGAAAATATTCACAAGTTAATTAAAAACCAAATTAAACAATTACAGAATTATCAAAATACTTAAGAATTTAGTTGAATTTTATTTTCAATAGTTTATACACATTACAGTTGGGACCGGTGTGTCTTTTGACCATATCTCACGTCAAAACACGACTGAAGCTCTTGTTAAATCACACATCTTTTGGATTCCACTACCAGGACAGTGTCTCCGAACAATAGGACAACCTGCTGCTATCACATCATCTCACTACTTACATGTTACAGGCAACAATCTGCAGTTCGATGAATGAATGTTCTACCCTCAATGGCTAACATTTCCAAGACTAAACTGATGGTCAACCTATTTGCTTTGTGATTTGGTCTGTTGTTCTAGGAAGTGATGCATTAAAAGTTAGTGTTCTGAAAATAAGAATTGTTGTTTTTTGTTGCCTTGGAATGATACGTTTTTATGTACAGAGGGAGCGGGTTGTTTTCTAGGGAGGCAGCCATGTTTCTGCAGTAGCCCAGAACACACAAAACAAATGCTGGCTCTACACTGTAATGAGATACCAGTACGTTAATTTAACTAAAAAACAGATTACATAAAAAAGTTTAAGTAACCTTCCTGATTATGTACTTTTTACTAGGTATTTTGTTTTTACAGTACGAATAAAATGAACAAAATTAAGTCAGTGCTACTTGTGTTGTTGGTTTGAATTTACAAATTGAGTTGGTTTCACTTAAAATGTGTAATGTTATCAGTTTACTTTTTTTTTTTTAGTTAAATTAACTTATCTGGTTTTATAGTGTAGCCACCGCAGTTTCTCCTACATGCTTGAAAGAGGAGGGTGGGGCGAGGGGTAGATGCTAGATGCCACTAACTCCTACACACTGGTCCTTTAATGATTATGGTGGAGACAGCAACCTTGTGTTTGGAATACGGAGAATTATAATCTCTCCCCGAAGAGTTTGGATTAAAAAATATAAATAAAGAAAGAAAACTGAACAGTCAGAAAGTCAAATGTCACATGCTGAATTAAATTCCTGGCTGTGCACCAGAATAAAAAACAATATTAAATGCCTCTGGTTTAAAGATTTTTAAAGAGCAACAAAATAATTAAAAAGGAGCCTATTATTGAACACACACTCATGGCTCTGTGGGCAAGTATTTGAAAGGTTTCAAGTGAACAAGCAAGGTTGCCCCTGATTAAAATTTTTCTTCTACTTCCAAAGAGATGAATGCACTTGTGAAGATTATGCTTTATCTTTGTGGTTTTCCAGTGTGGATATAAATAAAGCTTTTTTCCATTCCCCAGCAAGGAAGGCCTCCACTTCCTCCTCTTGTATAAGAGTGGGTGTTGGGTCTGTCTGTTTGACCATGAATGGGCCTTTGTGTTCACCAGTCAGTCTGTTGCGTTGATTTAACACATGTCTGCGGCTGGAATAGTCAGTAAAAAACGAATCAATTATATTTTCTTAAATGGGATTTATTGAATGGATTAGCTGACAGCCATAACAGATGCCAATGCTGAAATCACAATTCCCCTTTTAGGTTATTTCTTTATGCAACAAAAGGCTTTCTTTGTCCTGCTTGTGATGTTGCCAAGCCAGAGCACTTGGTTTTCATTTAGGATATTTATTTTGTGTATCACAGTAGGACTGGGGAAGAAAAAAGTGCCTGTTTTTGTCTTCTTGCAGAAAGTCCCAAGCCCCTTCCCATCTGGCTCTCACAGTAATTTAAGCACTTTGAGTTTGACCCCAAGCTTGTTAGGCACTCATCTGATAACCTTCAAGAGGAAGCTGAGTATGAGGGCTTAACAGATTGGGTTTTTTGAATTGTTGATATGATATATTTCACTGAAAGTTTCTGATATTTTTTGTTGATAATATTGAGCATTTTTATGCTGAAAATAAAATAATTCATTTTAATTGTATTCCTGTCTAAGTGGAAAAGCATTTAAACCGCCTTGGGACGTTAAAACTCTGCACTGAAACTGAATCAAATGCAGCTCTTATAGTTTACTGTACACAGCTTTACGACTAAACCAGTATTGCGGAATAATTCAGTTCATTAAAAATTTCTAAAACACATATCGAAACAATAAATAAGCAAAAAAATCTGAAAATAAAAGCTTATAGAATTGGACATTCATCAGACCTTACTCAGCTTCCCCTGGAATCACTAAAGGCTTTATATAATTTTTACTTGTGTATTATTTCCTGTTTGAGCTCATGCTAGTAAAACATTATTGGAGCATTAGTTTTTGTATTTCAACAAATTAATCAATGTTTACGTGGCTTTCTAAGGTTATATTTATTCAATGCCACCTAGGAGAGAGTCTAGGACTTGAGTGTTCTAACAGGGGGCGCGTAGTAGAAATTACCCAACAGATGGGAACTATGTTAAAGATGCTGGCTCCTCTTAGTGCTCCTAATGGCATTTGCAAGAATCCACTGGGCCTGGATGAAAACAATAGAAACATAGAAAGACACTTTGGATTGGAAGCTTGAAGCTCGCCTTTTAAGAGATTCAAAACTGCTAGCTGGTTAGTTAGCCCACTAGATTTTTTGCTAGTGACCTCCCTTGCTAACTTGTATTTTGTATACAGTATTTCCCTTTGGACAAGCTCAGATTTGGTACTGATAGTCTAGACATTTAAAAAGAAAATGCAGCCACCTATTCTGGCTGGTGTGTACCCATTGCAACCATGTCTTGTTGAATATTGTCAGATCAACTGACAAAACCTAATGATGACAGGTCCAAGCTGTATTTAGTTTAGACAACTTCCGTAGCTGGTAAATGAAGCCAAAACTGCAGTTCTTCTGCAGAAATGAATTTTTTTTACAGGCTGGTACAAAAAACAATTGCGGCCTCTATTGCTTATTCCCCATTCATGTACGGTGGTTGAATTTTTATATTCCACATCTTTGCCCATTTTTGGATTATCTGGGAGCCGGTGGAGTCACGACTGCCAGGATGGCAACAGCCTGAGCTGACCACACTGAGCTTCAGAACAGCTCTTCAGAAACCTATGGGTCACATCATGGAGACTACATCAATCCCTAATTATACAGCCTATGCTCATGGTGCAGCAACACTTTTATTCCTGCCTACAGTACAGAATGGGACACCTGTCGATATGTGGTGAATACCTAAATGAAGCTCTTATGCGTCTTTGTGTATTTGACATCAAAGTATAAATCAAAATTTGACAAAGCAACAGTATGCTTTGTCAGAGAAAATTAAGACTAATCTGGGCAGACTTGATAATGTCTTTTGTGAAATCAATATCGTTTATTTAGAAATCCCATTTAAATCTACGCTTGATGGAGTAAGTGTGTGTGAGTAAGGGCTTTTAATCAATATTGCATTTATGTTATGATACATACTGCAGATATCCATGTATGTCATCCTTAGGTATGTGCTAATACCCACGCCTGCGCTTGCCATGCCTTGTTAACCAAACTCATAAAGGCTGTCTTGGGACGTTGGCCCTGGGTGTCGCAGCTTCACACCTCAGAGGAGCACTAATGATTCCTCTGATTCAATTTAACGGCCCTCCTCGGCCGCAGTGCTGGATCAGTGACAATATGTAAGAGTGGAAAAGCGGAGGACTTTTATTCAATAGAGGGCAAAGGGACAGGAAGAAGAGGAGGGTGACAGTGGGGGAAGAGAGAGAGGAAGGAAGATGGAGAGTGAGGAAGCAGAGCATGAGGAGGAAAGTGGAATTTTGAACACGTTCAGCGTGATGGGGTGGGAAATGTAGACAGCAAAGGACTTTTATTCAATATAAGGGATGGCAAGTCAGAGAAAGAGCGGGAAGATAGAATGTGTGGCCAATAAATCCACTTCTGTGACACGCTGATTGCTGCAGCCGGTTCAATGAGAACCTGCAGCTCACATTTGCATTGTGCCATCCTCTCAGTATGTCTGGCCCTGTGTCCATTGATCCCTTGTATTGCTTGCTAGAGATCAAAATTCAGTGTTTTTGACAGACTTTGTGAGCACTAATAGATGTTCTGTTCTCCAGCCTGCAACTCCTGGCAGGAATACACCCTTTTGCTAGTGAATCACAAAACCTCCCAACCCAGTCTCACGCCCAAGGTCGTCAAATACTGCTGCTTGTTCAGTGG
>NW_023339785.1:2715302-2715521 GCF_004916995.1 Morone saxatilis
ATTTTTGTACAGTGCGAGGGGGTCCATATGTTCATATTTCAAATGTTGATGGTCCAAAAATGATGCTAGAAGGGATACGTAGAGCCTCATATGTTGAAAGTATAGTGCTTCTAGCCAAACAGCAGTATTTGAGGAGTTATGAATGAAACTCACATAGGAGCAGAGAAATGACAAAGTTGAAAAAGAGGAAAAATATTTTTCTATTTCTATTCTGCCCCC
>NW_023339785.1:2715532-2722236 GCF_004916995.1 Morone saxatilis
CCCCCTGCTCTTCCAGTATGTATGTTTTGAGAAGCTGAAAGAATGAATCATCCTGGTATTTCCAAGGTTACGTGAATCATGTGGACAACACAGAGCCCCAGACAGGCGACCTCCACTCTATAAACGCTCTATAAACCCAGAGACCACCTGTCAGGCAGCACATAGCTTCAAGGTAAATATACCAGCTCCGCTTGTGTCCTCTTCTTTCATTCATCAACACCATGTCATATTACGTGTAAGCTAAGAAATCTGTCTCCACTTCTGGAAGTTGCTCATCCTGATAGACAGATGACCTTTTTTTCTTCCTGTGAGGGATGGATTGTGCTGGAGAACACAGAAGGCTTCATATTGAGTCCAGGCTGTGCCTTTTCGCTTCATTCATCCACACATGTTGTGCTCTTTCACGTGAGCTGTGCATTAGATCTGCACCAGTCCTGAAAGCCAACCCCCCTTTTTATTTAGTAGATGAGGGAGGCAGATTCAGAGGCAGAGGTAGAGCTAAGGTAGCTAGCTTGCTTGCACCACATTAAGCCCTGGTAGAGCTCTTGTACTGCATTCAACAACACATGCTGTGTGCACCCACAGGAGCTGAGAAATAACCTGCTGCTCCATGCCCTCAGGATACTGACATGATGTTTGTACACTCCCCCCCCCCCCTTTGAAACACAGAATGAAAGAAAAGGCTGCTGTACCTCTGTACACACTGTACAGAAAGTACAATCACCACCACCATCATTTAATCACTGTAAAAGCAGTGTACCTGCCCCAACTCACACCTTTCTCCATCATTCATTATTCATTGTCCTTGCACACAAGCTACTGAATAAAACAGTCATCCAGACTTTAAGGTGCTCATCATGTTGCAGTCAGTGTTTTTTGCATTCTTGTAGCTATGAATTTTGGTACCGTGAGGCAGTTACCCTTGGATTTGTGTTTGTGCAAATTTTGACTTTGAGGCACTCTTTGTCTGTTCAGTCAAGGTGGTTTTCCATTGACTTGTTCTGAGAAAGGTGTGCCAAACACCAGCTGTACAGTCATAACTGCTTTGTGTTGAAACTATAATGGAGAGTAGCAACAGAAACAGTTATTTTTTACTGTAATGTTGCATGTCTGCAATTGCATAGACTTGAGCTGGAAGAAATTATTTGAATCTCTGAACTGTCAATAATAAGAAAAACACCTGTTAAATACCTGTCAATGGACAGTTGAGTCCAACACTTAACCATCTATGGCTGCTCTGTCAGCAGTGGGGATTGTTTTCAAATGAGAAAGTCAAGCAACTACCCCTGACTCTACAAAAGTGCAAACGTGCTGGAATGGGCCTGGGTGATTTATCAATACGAAAATCTCATGCCATAAGAACAGTTTCTGCCTCTAAATCCCCTTTTTCTGGTTAAAAATCTACAATCCACATAACGCTCCCCTTAGAGGCTGGAGAACTTCTGTTGTGTTAACCACTGACAGTATGTTATTAGTGGACAGAGCTTCCAGGCCTGTGAAGTAAGGCCAATGCAGAAGTGTTTTAAACCTGCATTCTTCCTAATGGCCAGTAGGTGGCAGCAAAATAAGTAAGTCCGATAGTATTGAGTCTTACGGAGAAATGACCCTAAACAGTAAACAGTTTCCTAATGAGTTCTTAATCACTAGTTTTAAGTCTTCGTCCTTACAACATGATGTTCATTTAGTAAATTATGATCCCATTTAGAGTAAAATAGATGATAAAGAAGGGTATGCTTTAGGGTGAAATGTTTTCATAAACATATTTTAGTGTACTTTTTTTCTGTAATTTGTGTGACCAGGGAAGCTGCCATTATTTCCTGCTACGGAGGAGTCACAGATTATTTCATTGATTAGAAGTTAGCCAGATGAGAGAATGTATAAGAATGACTGTTATGGTCATATTTTGTTTCACACTCTTCACGGATATTCTGCCAGTCTACTATACAAACAGTTATGGAATAACTTTGTTGGTATATTTTGCTTATTATAACAACATATGTACGTTTTTTGTCAGAACAACATATCAACTCTTCTTGCTGTAGCAGGAAAGGTCTCTTGTTATACAAGATAAGCTGATATGTTAAGTATGTTAAAAGAAAAGAAAGTGCTATAATATGGTCTTGTTAAGATAAGTGAAGATATTAAAATGAGAAGCTAAAAAGATTCTTGTTTCTCATGATTGCAGCAACACTCTGCTATACCTCATTACCGCCTCACTCATAATTTCCTGAAGTGCAAATGGTGTGTACAGTACATCCTTTATGACTCACATCGTGACATTCTTAGCACAAAGGTTCAAATTTAGTTCAAGTCGGCCTTTTGGGCACATAACATCTCATTTGTTCTGCTTTTGTTTCTGTCACTTTCTACTGCTCATTATGTGAGGGGGGAAACAACAGAAGACATGCTTTTGCCCATATAGTTGTAGGTGCAGGAATGCTGTGCTCATCTACCCCTAATAACCAAAATGGTAGAATGATTGGAGCAGCAATGCAATCATGAATAATCCTGAAATGTATTCATTCAGTAAAGGTCAGTCATTTTATATGAGGTTTCCTGGAGAGAACTATGTAATTTGGTACTAATTGTGGTAAAAAATAGACAGCGTTGAGCTGGTACACTGCCAACTGATGAGCTCCAATTAATGTAACCTAGAGAGCCTTTTAGTCAGTGCAGAGCAGGTCACCTGAACATGCAAAGATGTAAAATTTGTCTACAGGCAAGCATACAGTTCAATGATAGATCAGTAATGAGTGATTTTACTTCAATTTAAAACTGAGCAGTTTGTCCAAGGAAAGAGAGACAAAGGTGCACAGCAATAACAGTAGCAATAACTATACTAATAGAAATGACTGATGATGATGATGATGATATCGACAACAGCCACAACAATGGGGGACGATAAAAAATAATAACAGTAATAATAGTAAATAATAATCTAGAAAGGTTTATTTTCTTTTTACTAAAATGTTTCCTTGTTTTCTGTTCTGTAGTGACTTCCACTGACAGTAACACCAATTAACATAAAAATGTCAAAGTAGCGGCAATTTGAATTAATTCATGCACTTTTGTTTGGAACCCTAACCTAACCTAGCCTAAACTTGGCCGTGGAAATGTGCGTAACACTACATTTGCTACTTGAGCTATCAGAGTGCAGGAGATTCCACCTCTCCTCCATGTGTTTGTGTGGCCAAGTGCTGATATTTGAGAACAGTAGACCTTTACTTCTAATTTCCCCTATTTTTAAAAGAATATTTTATGTATATACGATTTTATTTAGATACTCCTACAGATAGTTTACATTTGTAACTTTTCAACAGCTTATTAGTTCAGACTCAACAAGCGTTTTCTGATATTACACCACTGTGGTTGTTTAGGATTAGGCAGAAAAAAAACTATACTCAATAGAAAGCAAATTGTTTAAATGTTACAAATAATCCATAAACTATCTGTAAACAGATGATCCAAATAACATGTTACTGGACATTTTGTCATATTTTAGGGAGACATAACCCTATTTTCTGATCGGCACCCATTCTAATTGTCGTTTCCAGAAGCACTGGCCACCCTTGAAATCTAATTGGCCATCCCAATTGCCACCTCATTATCCTTCCCTCTTCCACTCTGCACTGTATTTCAGAGGCTGTCGCAGGCTCCGTTTCAAAGCTCTGCTGGCATGTCGGGAAGGGGACTTAATAAAACTATGCAAAATTTTGGCCTTGGCATTTTAAAAAGGATCACTTGACCTCTGACCTTAAGATATCTGAATGAAAATCGGTTGTACGGGTACCCACGAGACACTTGGTGCTAATCCCATGCAGTTTCAGGCAAAAAACATGTGTTATATTATAAATATGTTATTTTTGCCTAATATATTTCTATTCTCTATTTCAGCAAACTGGGGTCCCTAAACAGTGCTGGAATTACATAAATTGGGAATGACTGTAAAGCCGAGACACAAACCTTAAGCCACACCTGCATAAGTCAGTGCCCCACTGCACAGAAACACATCTGCAGGAAGTCTTGTGTTTCTGTACAAACATGGTTAATTACTTTCTGAATGAAGTATTTCTGTCAAAAAGAAAACATGCCTCATGATTCTTGAGTGGATCATGAGTTTTACTGTGTCATGCACATTATGCTGAATTTGCCATGTGGGCATCCAGAAATATCATTAACAAAGGAATTCTGCTTTCCAGTGATGACTCCACTGCTAATTTTTAAAATTGAGCCATTCTTTTAACGGTAGCTTATATGTGAGAAATATAATCACAGTATATTAAAGATAGGCCTTTTAACTAAATAGACATTTTTAACAGCAGCCAGTTTGACTTGATACTATGGTATCTGTTCCATTCAGCTCAAACAGCCCACGTTCAGACTGAAGCCAGAGTGACCCAAGTCTGATATTTTCTTTCGCTAATATGTGACTCAGATCTGATTTTTTAATGTGTGAACAGTCCAAATCATATGGAATCTCATCTTTTTCAATTCTGATTTAGGCCAATTTCATATGCGGTCCAAATCAGATTCAGGTCTGATTATTTTCAGTGCAACCTCAGTATGAACAGTCATATCAGAGATCATGTGAATTTTATGTTGTATGTACTCTAGATTGACATTTGTCACGTGGGCCGTGACCTGTTCCGACTGCTATATAATAAGGGGCCACATTTTAAAGATAATGTGAACAGACAAACATAAAAAAATCTGATCCGAGCAATAAATCAAAATTAAGTGCTAAGGCTTGGTGTGTGAACATAGCCACAGACTCAGGGTGATGCTATTGTGCATGCTAGCTCACTGGAAAGTCTCTGCTACTAAATGGAATGGAACCTTACATTAGTATCATTGGTTATATGTGTCAAAAAGCTGTCAAAAAGCTCGCTATGAAGGTCTATGTATGCCTGTTTTTTTTAGTAGTGTTACTTTAACAAATTTTAATGTTCTTGTACATGTTGCAGCTTGGAGTTTTTACAGTATGATAAGGATAGCATCATGCTTACTATACCAAATGCAATGACCACTGATCATTATTCTGCATGGGTATGTTCAAAACAAAGTGATGTATTAGGAGAAATACTAGCATTTTAAGTTTTAAAAAATCTCTCCAGGTGTTCATGAGCTGTGTGGGCCATGTACTGATACTCACCTCCATGTTAATCCATCCTGAACTAGGCCTGTCGCGCTTGCTCTCAGATCCGACTAATGTCCCAGCTCACTTCTGTTCCCCACCATTTCTCCCCCATCTTCATCCTGTCTTTCATCCCTCTAACCTCTCCCGCTCCTCCGTCATTCTCTGTATTAAGATCAATGTGTTTTTCGGCTGAGAGGGAACATCCGCCGGGTTGCAAGCTGCTCCGCTTAACCTCCTGTAGTGGCTCGCTGTCCCCTGCTCCATCACACACACACACACACACACACACACACACATATACCGGCACAGAGAGGCAGACACACTCCTACAAACCTGCAGGCACGTATAGACAGAGACACACACACCAGTGCACAATCACGTGTGCACATTGTGACATGCTGACAGTGTGTGTGCTCAAAGATTTAATCTCACAAACACACATACACCTACACACAAACACACACACAAACACACACACACACAAACTGAATCACAGAGGCAGGCAGAAAGGTTACATTGATCTTAGTCATGGGTGAGATTGCAAAAGCCTTCATCCCTCATCTCTCTCTCCGCCTCATTCTCCCTCTCTCCCTCTGAATGTCCATACCTCGCTCGTCCGTGCTTTCCGTTCATTATTTTGGCCCCTTTTTCCTACCCTCGTACTACCCTCCCTCACTTTCTCCCATCCTCCATCACCCGTTTCTTTCTCTTTCATTTTGGTCTCCCTTTCCCTCCCTTCCTCCTTCATCCTCCTCCTCTCTGAGTGCTGGTAATATTCGCTATAAATCATGACCACCCTGACACACAACCTGCAAGACAGCTCACTCACACACACGCAGACATACCCGCTGCAGCAGCCAGCTGTACATCTCAGCGGATTGCTTATGTTGTTAACCATGCATTAACTATGCATTGGGTCCTTTCATGTATTTTGAAGTGTGTGTGATAGAGTGTGTGTGTGTGTGAGTGCAGTAAAGATCTGAAAGATTTAACTTCACAGTCAAATAGCTGCATTAGTCATCAGCGTACACGCACCCACACACACACACACAAACAAGGCAAACACACACTGAGATAATCATCACATCTTCTGAGACAACACTGAAGTTCCTCTTATAATAACTCGCCACTATTCAACCAGGCCATTGAGTCGGAAGCAGACGGATCTTTGTGATGAGATTTTCGGCTGCAGAACGTGGTCAGAGTTTAGATTTCTCTCTCGCTCCTAAAGGAAGAATGCCTTAAAAAAAGGAAGAAGTCATTTGAGGCTGGCATCCAGCACAGCACGCGAGGAGTGTTCAAAGTGATGTCATTGTAAATAAAGACGAGTTTTACCTGGGTTGTAAGGCAATAATGTTAATTTGGATCATTTCACCAGTTTCCTGTCATTTTCTCCTCACATGAATGACCTCACTGTGCCATCAGATCAAGGATCAAATGGGAGAAATGGAATATAATATTCATAGGTATGTTTTCATTAGTGTATAATTACCTGAACATAGTAATTGTTGTGTTTTTGTTACCTTAGAATGAGCCGTTTTTTATCTACAGATGCCATGGTTTGCCT
>NW_023339785.1:2722336-2736659 GCF_004916995.1 Morone saxatilis
CTGTCCATATCAACACCTTGGATACTAAAATGTTTTTGTGCATTTATTCCAGTGAAGAATGAGCCGTTTTTCAATACAGGTGGCTCTACAGAGTCCACCATGTTGAACCGCCATGCTTCTACAGTAGCTCAGGAGGTACCAACCAAACACTGGCTGTCGATAGGGCCAGGGTGTTTCTCCTACACGCTTCACAGCCTGTTCTCTTCTCAGGCTGTCAAATACAGATGTGAGCTGTGTTCAGTTAGTTGGAATATGCACTTCACTGCTAGATGCTATTAAATCCTACACACTGGTCCTTTAAGATAAAAAGTTATTAAGATGCTAAATTATATATAAAAGTCCTGCATTTAAAAGTTCAATTTGGGGTCTTATTGCCACAGTTTTGGTCATTATTTCTAGCAATTTTGATAACAAAGCACTGTTACAAGTCCGAAACTTGTAAACAAGTAAAGAAACTGTGAAGAGCAGGTTGGGTAATTGTTTTCTCCTCCAAATAACTTTGGAAACCTCAAGGTTTGTTTACCATCTTTCTGATCATCTCAACGCTTGCGTTTCTGGCTATCTCAGCAGATCATTTTTTGAGGACAATGTTGTCATAACCAATATTTACGAAAACTGAGGGGCTCTTGGAGCGTGCAGACCTCCGCCAAGGCCAATAGTCCAAACTTCTATGATATGCAAATCTGCATATCAATCACATTTATTACAATTATAAAGTTCACGCAGGTTGTAAAATACAGAATTTCCAGGAAAATCACAGCCATGATTGGCTGTTGTTTTGTTGTATGTTTAGTCACAGCACACCATTCACTTTAATTACAACAGGTTTGTGTATTCAAATTCAGTTCATTTTGCAAAAGGAAAACACACTAAAATGTAATGGGTTCTTCCTTGGCCCATCCAACACCCATCCACCAAGTTTCATGAAAACTAGGCCAGTAGTTTTTCCGTAATCCTGCTGACAGATAAACGAACAAACAATTGGCACAGAAAACATAACCTGTTTGTTGAAGATAATAAAGAGCAACACACATTGGGAGCATATGACACATGTCACAACACCTGCACCTATTATTTTCTATAAAAGCCCACATCCAGGCATCATCTTAACACGCATCATCAACACTTTGTACACATCTTGTTTCCCAGCCTCAAACTGTGTCAGCTCTCCAGAAAACAAGACATTTCATTAAATCTGATACAGTAGGACTAACGTTGTATGGAAATGGTTAGTGAAAGTTTAACCTTTGCTGAACAGAGGCTACACGTGGCAACTGCAAGATGAAACACATTGATTTTTTTCTTAATTTTTAATGACTTTCTGTAGTCAGTTGCCCAAAAGACATCATTATTAGGTGTCCTGAGTGAGAGCCGGTGGAACAGGAGCTCGAGCAGGAAACGTGTTCTTGTTTAACCTTTGTGATAAGACTGTTGAAGTGTACTGATTTTTATGTGTGACGTGCTACAATGCCAAAGCTCTGTTGTCGATGTACACGTTTAACATCAATCAATGTGTTACTGCTCTTGATTAACACATCTTGACAGGTGTTTTTTAGAGTAACAAGCTGGAGGATGATCTGAGTTTCACTCACTTGCCTTTTGAACACTGGGTCTGTAGTCTTCTAATTTTTCCAAAACAGGCTTATATACAGTCTTTGTGTCAGACTGTGTGCACGTTTGAATGCAGATAGGAGTCTGACTGACAGGTGAAGAGATTCTATTTCATTTTCTCTAGATGGCATAAGGCTGTCTGTCGAAGGAGCCAAGCCAACATGATATTTTTTTCCAGTTATGAGGCCACCCCATTATCCTTACCTCCTTCCGCTTTGCACGGTCTTTCAGAGCTCTTTATTTAAGCTATAGTGAATACTAGTGAATATAATACTCGTATCATATGAAACTACAAGACCTTCCCCATCCATTGGTACCAACCATTTAATACTAGCCTGCTCCTAAGTTAGGCAACATTTTTGCGATGGAAAAACGGGAATGGCCATTTTCAAATGGGACCTCAAGATATCTGAATGAAAATGGGTTCTATGGGTACCCATTAGTCTCCTTTTTGCATTGTATTTGAATAGTTCTGCATACTGGGGTCACTAAACAAATTGGAAATGACTGTAAAGCTGAAACACATATTTAATGCCCACCGTGTGCCACCCCCAAGTGCATCAATACTGTACTGAAGTAAATGTACTAATTTTATTGAGTATCCAGAGCTGTAAACACCAGTATCTTCTCAGCTAAATTCACAGCAGATATAGAGGATATAATAGTAATAATACTTTTGCTTTTCCTTATATAGAAATTGTCCTAATATCTTTTTAAAAATGACTGATTTGAATAACCCTATGAAAGGCCTTGATCCCATGCCTGCGAACTGACCCTGTGTCTGACTCTACCTAAATGATGTTTCCCTATAGAAGTACCCCTAATGCATATTTGAGAAGCAGCAGCTTATATAACAGCTATAATTCAGAAGAATGACTCCAGTTGGAGTGTTGGATAATTAACTGATGTCAGCGGCAGACACTCCGGCAGCGAGCCGTGTGACAATGATTAACCAGCAGAGTTAGAGGTGCTTGGTCATACCATACATTAAAAGGAGATACATGGACATGCTGCAGCCAATCAGAATCCAGCTATAACTGTGGTCATTGCCCCAGAAATGACCTTCACGGCCATATGAAGGATTTTTTATTCATAGCCTCTCTTTATAGCGTGACCTTAATGTCTGTTCCAATCGCATCATATTACCGTGGCTCTCACAGTTCTATTTTCCGGAACGCATCCAGCTGCGCATCAATATGTTACATGAAGCCTGTACTGTAGGGATGAAATCGTCTGCAGGGCAACATTCACACACACGCGTTTGTCTGATTGTAATTGTGAGGGCCAACTACTTTCCCTCAGGCTATCCTTAACCCGCAGCATTACATATAAAGTCAGAAGTCAGAAATCCCCAGCTAGTGAGTTGTTTTTAGAGCCTCCTGTGGTTTTAGGGAAAATAGCCCGGGGAGAAACAAGGATGCCTGTGAGATTTACTTTGCTTTGTCATCTGTCAAAGTTATGTTTAAAGGTCTGAATTCGCTGGAGTAGACAATGACATAGATTGGTTTTCTCCTTTGAATTAAACCTTGAAATGCTGTTGCTTGTCATTTCTGTGAGTGAACTGTTGTACAGCAGCTTTAGTTTCACAGTGAAACATACTTTTTGCCCCCGAGTTTTGGATCATTCGTCTTCATTAATAAATAATAACAAACTTTACCAGTAATGTGGATACATGGATATTATCTATCTGGGAGGCGATATGTGTTTTGCTTCCATTAACCTGAACCCAACCTTATGAAGTCACCCATGTTCTCATCTTGTAGTACACTAAAATATGTTTCTGAAAAGATTTTAAGCGAAAAACAGGCAACACAGTCACATAATCTTGATACATATTTGATCAGCACTGCCTAGTTTGACAGTTTGATTGGACATAACCTAACTAAAACACTAGCACAACCATGGGGAGGGACACATACTGGAAAGACTAATGGAAGAAAAGCTGTTTTCCAAGGAAAGACAGAATTTAATACAATAACTGCACTGATACTGAATGTTACTGAACATCAACACTATTGATATTAGCTCCATATAAATGTAACTCATATTGGGTTCCAACTAGAGCTGTAGCCAAGAAATACTAGCAATGCTGCCCTACCCTCCAAAGAAATGTTTGACTAGAAACCAAAGAAATATTTTTTTCACATGTACTGATTTGACTTTCTCGTATACATTTAACCCACTACATTAGAGGTTTTTTTAAAGTTGGAGGCAGCCCTCCCTAGTGAGGCTCCAACCCATTTCATGGGAGGCTCAGTGAATGGAAGTGGAAAAAAACAAATAATTAGATTATTAAAAAGAGATCACATAGGACAGCCTAAATGTGATGCTGTGGTTAAAAAAAAAAAATCTGAAACTAATAAATGCCTTAGTTATTTCCTTCTTTATGCATTACGTAGGCAGATGTTATTTCAAACAGCAATATCAGGCTATCTTGGCTCAATTGTTTAGTATATATTGGATCATGATCCTGTAGGCATCCAGGAATAGAAACTACGCTACTAAGGGGGGGGTGTGGGAGCTCCTTTATAGTATTTTAATTATAAGGTCCATGGTGGGCTCCAACCGCCTCCTCAGGCTGTTATACATTCTCAGTCATGACCTCTTTGTTGTCTACAGCCCTAGTTGCAAACCAGCATTACAGAAAAAAACACCTAACCATCCACAAAACAGTACGAAAACTGAAATTTCTTCTGCTCTTCTTCCACTGTGTTAGATACTCTGAACTACTCTTTTGTAGACCCCTACACTTTAGACGGTGGTCACACATCTCAGAGTGCAGCTGAGCTACACACACAAGTAAAGTAGAGAGTGATAGAAAATAGAGGCATTTATAGAAAATCATTCAAGAACATAGTACACACACTTACACACAGAGAAACACACACCTTGTTAACCTCCATATATCACCTCAGTCTGACAAAATCCCTCGCTTATTACGCCTCCTGTTTACACTTCCTGTCTTTCGCTGCGGGGGATTGTGGGTGTTGTATTGAAATATTGACTTGAAATATTCCCACAGGTCCAGCCGGCACCGACTCGTTGTCAAAAGTATTAAATGTCACACACTTCGACGGCCCACACACATGCACAAACACACACTGAGGAGCACACAGTGTCACGTTGTCAAAGAGACTCGCTGTTAAACACAGTCAGACAGGAATAGAACTGCATACAGGTGCGCTCATTCAGCTGAACAGCCAGACTGATGCCTGCATGCACACACACACACACACACACTGACATGCACTCATTAATGCAGAAAACACACACTCACTGTAACAACAGTATGACCCGTCAGAGCCTCTCAGGGAATCTTGCTACATTTCAGAATCACAAAACTATGTGTGTCTGTCTCTATGTGTGTCTGTGTGCGTGTGTGTGTGCTTGTGAATAAACATGAACTTTGACATGAGCATTTTTCCAAGAGGCCTTAACTCTTCCCGCCTTGGAGAGAAAGGCCCTTAACCAGCCCTATCTGATAACTGGCTATTGATTTAGTCTCTCACATACACACACACACAAACACATACTTCAGCACTGACTGGCCCTCCTCGCAGCCACACACACACACACACACACACACACACTCACCCTCAGAGTGCTGGCATGTCAACAGACTGCCGCAGCTAGACTGGGCAGCAGACAGCACATTCCCCGGGAATGAAAGGCAGCTAATTAGGAAGGAAATTAAATGGAGAGATTCGATGATAGAATCCAAATAGAGTTCAGCTGAGCGGCACAGAAGGGAAAAATAGAAAAGAGTGTTGCATGAGGCCCCTCTCATCCCTCCTTCTCTCTCTTTTATTTTACCTCCTCTTTTCTCCCCTTGTTCCCCCTCCTCCCAAGCCTGTAGTTAGAGTCGGTGGACTCATTATGTACACTCGAAAATACATGAGAAGTCCTGAAAGATGGCTGGTTATTGGGGGGTGAGTGGGAGAGATGCTTTGATGGACCCTAAACAGTTGAGATAAGCGTGGAAGAAATGAACTGAGAACTCTCTCATAAATCCATCTTTTGTCTTCCACTCTTCCATCCCTCCTTGTTACCATCACCCTTCCTCTCCCCCCAGAAATTACAATATTCATCAGAGACCTTCCTGTATTTCGTGCATCAACGTGCATCCTAGGCGACTGGATTGTTTTCAGACGAACCAAAAGACTCCAATCTGAGTGTAAATGGACTCAAAATGAATTCAAGATCAGCATGTAAATTATCTTTGGCCCCCCCTTCACACAGTGAAGTGAGAACACACCGTTGTCCGAGTCAGTGTCATGGAGCTGTGGAAATGGAAATAAAGCAAATCAAACAGGCCCCAGGCAGCCGAGATGGCAGCGCTGATTGTCGGAGATGGCGGGGAAAGGGTGAAAGTTGGACGAGGCGTTGGGCTGTTAGCTGATTTTGGAGGAAATATTATGACAGGAAGTGAAGTGTGGGGGAGAATTTTTTGCATTTTAGCAAAACAAAGGAGAAAAGAAATTGGATTATAATGTGTGTACTGTGTATGTGAATATAGAAATTAAATTAAATTCATGGTAATCCCTTAAAAAGATTGAGAGAGAGTGAGGCACTGCAGACATTTACAGAGGAGCATATGGGGGTCACATGGTAGAAATTAACATTTTTGTGGACGTCTGTGTGCATATAATAATAATAAACCATGTGTTCAGTTGAGCAATGTGTGCACTCTGATTGATAAAATGTAAAGTGAAAAACATCATCGGTATGCTAAGACCTCTGATATGAACCTCTAAACTTAGATAGTGTTATTAACTCATTATACCCACTAAATAAAAGCATGGATTAGTAACCATTGTCAGAGAGATATAGTGAGACACTGTACCTGCAACTGTAAGCTGCAAATAATGGAAATACAATAAGCCACAGTTTGATTGTTAATGCATAATTTTTTTTTTGTGGATACGCGCCAGCTATTTTACCTTGTGCTCATAGAGGAAAGATTACTTTTAGAGTGGTTAACAAGCTGTGGCTTACATGTGTTAAGTTGATGAAGTGCGTCATAGAGAATACAATAGTGGTTAAAAGTCTTGGAAAAAGCAGTTGCAAAAAAAATCTCACTTTAAGATCCATTAGTAGCTATTTTCTGGATCATAACACATTCGTCCCTATTGCTGCTGTTCTCTGAAAATCATGAATCTCTAACTTTGGTGGATTTTAATTTTTCTGATAATCTTAAAGGACCAATGTGTGGGATTTAGTGGCATCTAGTGGTCTAGTTGCATATTGCGAGTAACTGAAAACCGCTTGTGTCTGTATTCGATGATATCAGATACATTGCGGTTCAACGTGGCAGACTTCATGGAAGGTGATCTGTGGCATATGTTGATAAAAACAGCTCATACTGAGGCAATGAAAACTCAACTATTCCTATATTCAGGTGATTATACACTAATGAAAACATACCTATGAATGTTATATTCTATTTCTGCCAATAGATCCTCCTTAATGTCACACACTGGACCTTTAAGGATGAACCTTTATGAATTGAAAAAATTATCCTACTTCATAAACTATATGAATCATCAAACATAATTGGACTAGCTGAAATGGTGCAGCACCATAAAGCTGAAAACAAGGCTGTTTTTCCTTGGGTCTTGAAAAGTTGACATTTTAGAGATATATGGCTTATAGAGTGTGATCAAAAGCTTCAGAACTTCTTAACTGTAGTTTCCAAAAAAAAAAACAAGAATGCATTTTAACCTCAGATTTTAAGCCAAAATGAAAGAGACCTCATTAAAGTGTTTAGAAAAATAAAAATAAAGTTAAAAATGATATCCGGGTTAACTCCATCTACTGATGAAGATCATGTGTGTATATATATATATATATATATATATATGTACTTATTCTGTGTATCCATTCAGTTGATATTACAATTGAATACAGCATTATATTACTAAAAGCTGCACTAATGTATATTTTTATATGAACAATTGTTCTTCTTAGTTCTTCAGAGCCTTTCAGCTTCTTCCAGCTCATTGTTTTGGGTTTCTGGCCTTCAGCTTCACTATTTTAATTCACTTTTGCTGCTGTCATCAACCTCATTTCCAGCAGCAGGCAGCTGTTTTAAAAAAAAACTCTTTAGATAAACTAGATTGCGACAAGCTGGTGTACATAGGCAATGGTGACCAAATCAGAGCTGAAATGTGAATATTGACACAAACGTGACTCAAAATAAATGTTGCTCCAGGTCTGCTGGATGTGTAAATAGGTGTTAACTAGAAAGGTTGTTCACTATATTGACTTTATAAGCCCATAATATATCATTGCTCTGTTAGCAGCGTATTCTGCTGCCCTCATGTGGCCTAAAACGACACAATTTACAATTCTATTTTCCTTTGCTTCAACCAGATGCATATTCTAGAAGATGCACTCTTAAGAAGTAAAGCTGACAGGATTATTAACAACAATTTGCACCCACTGCACAATGAATTTGAGCTTTTACCTTCAGGGAGATGTTTTAGAGAACTGATGGCTGAATAGAAATATCTGCAATTGGCAAATGCCATCAAGGTAATAAATGAAAGTAGACAGTTTTTTGCACAGTACATTAATGTGATGTTGTGAATAGTGCAGACATGTGGGAGTACTGTTTTTATGTTTTTTGTATTTCTATGAACTAAATGTAGTTTTATGACATTGACAATTTCAACACTGTGGACAATACAATCTCTCTATTAGTAATCCTTGTGTGTACACACAATTTATTGATCAGTGTGCGTGGTCTATTAATCCAACTGTACAAATTACTAGCTTGCCTTATTAGTATTTTTCTACTATATGACCCTTACCTTCATAGACATCAGTTGGAAGGATGAAGTAACAAAATATAGAAGAAATGTTGTGGGGCAAATTTGCCTGCAAATTGATTTTGGAGACAAGAAAAAAGGTAGCAAGGACAAAAAGTAAGGAAAGAAGAGTCGGTGTGAAGCAGGAAAACTGCTAAACGACTGTACAAATGAAAAATCAATCAATTAATGATAGCGGCTCGTCTTGAGTGGGTAAGTGCGAGCGAGTGTTGAGTGGAAGATGTTCTCCGCATTGTGCTGAGCCACGCAGAGAACCGGCAGTCTGTTCAAAGAGCAAACCATCAACACTGAGCCCTGCACTAGTATCCATTCATCCATTCACTCATTTATTGTCTATACAGCATTCAATGATAAAATAACCATCCACTGCTCTGGCCTTATTAACTGATGCGCGTTATATGCTGGAGGTATATTTAGAGGGGATTGGTTTAGCAGTTTTATTGTTGTTATGGGCTTTTATTGTTTTATAGCTATCTGATGGTTATTCTGAGTTTTTACTGTAAATGTCTGCAATTTACAGTAAAAACTGTAGAAAACAGTAGAACCTTACAGGATTATAAAGTTTGAACTGGAGGAAAATTAAAGCTGCTCTGCTGTCTTTCTCTTTTCTTTTCCCCTCTCCATTCTTCTCTTCATCTCAAACTCGTAATTAATATCATTTGCAAAAAATATGTCAGTCATTAATAATTCTATTAAATGTACTTTATGGAAAATGGGTTTAGTAGTGATAGGAAAATCACAGTGACAAATGTTTTTTTAGCCTCAGGGTTGAGTTGCAGTTAAATCAGTGGGATTTAAAGTGCCAGTATTCATTAATTGCATGACGACATCTCTCCTTCCTTCCCCTTTTCATCTGTTACTTTCATCATATTTTCCACTCTTTATTGCTTCATTAATTTTGTCTTTTTGCTTACTTGGTTTCTTCCCTTCCTCCTCTGTTCCCTTTTTCTGAGTGGGGTCCCTTAATATTATTAATTACTATTTTTACTCATTTTCTCCCTGATTTCATTTCTTATTTGGCTTCTTCTGTTTCCTGCTGCTCCTTCTTTTACTCTCTCCTCCTCTCCTTTTTTCCTCCCTCTTTTCCTTCCACCCTTCTAAACACTATTTAAACTGGCTATTGTTTGGTTTTCATTCACTTAAAGGTTTTTTGATAGGCATGTCATATACTCTTATTTTCAACATCAGTTAGTGGTGGTACGATACCACACATGTAGAACAAATATTTTTATGCTAATTGAAATCTGTTGGGTGTGTCCACAGCAGTATCAGTCTTCCAGTCAACATAAGCGGAATACCCGATCCACCCCAACATGTCAGAATTAGTGCCGATACCAGGATGTTTGATTGGATCATCCTCCAGTGAATCCATATACCCCTTGAAAGTTCATCTTTTACTGTACGTTGTATAAAGTAGTGTCAAAAAAAATGTCACACTTCACATCTTGTGACTGTCATCAGTGGATGGAGTTTGCTGGATTCTAACAGATGCAAACACAGCCACATTTTCCAGTAAGTCGACCTTGCGTGTTTTCATGATTCAAACAAGAAAGTCCACACCATGTCAAGTCATGCTACATTAGCTACGAGCTGCAGTACCTGTTGAACTGTAGATAATAATCCCCTGGTTTAATTTAAAAATTTTGATATTTATTAGGCAAGATCTAAAGTTAAAAAGGAGTACAGTTTTAAATGATTTGTATACACATATATGGATGTTTATCTCCAATGGTCACTGGAGAAATTGCTTGGAAAAGACTGACATTGATTCCAGCAGTATGTGTGGAACGCTTGTGCAGGACTGGATTACTAACTGGGCAAAGACCCTCATGGGCCTCAAAGCCCCTATGGTCTACTGTGCGGCAAGTAGTTTATGGTAATTTGATTAATTACATAAGGGAATATGCCCATTAAAGGGCCTTTACACAGGTCATTTCTTTTTAATCCTGAGACCTGGTGTTATAGATTTAACCTTTGTCACTCCCTCCAGGATTTCTCAAGCATTTTTTGGGTTTGTTGCAGCCTAAAATGTCCGATTTCATGGCAGCTTTTCTAAAAAACTGCAATATATGTTTAAGTGTTTTTAGATGTTTTTTAACAATGAAATTATGATTATTATTTTTGTGTAATTCATTAAAACTTGAAGGCAACTTGTTCCAGTGAGAACTAAATCCTGCTGTTTGTGGGGCATCTTCACAACGAGAAACAAGGAAGTGAGTGTGAGGATGTATTGCTCAATGTTTTGCGCAGTAAACCACATTGATTAGTCAGATTTATGAAAAAGTTGCAGTGATATCATTTGAACAAAAAAGGTGTAAAAAAAGGTCAGCTATGGCCCATGTTAGGTTACAATCTGACTTTTTGATTTGTGTGTAAATAAGGTCTCAGTCAGCAGCCACTCAACAAGACTTAATGTAGCTCTCCATTGATTTTACTGTGATTTAAAGTGCGGCAGCTCCATTAAAGGAAATTAATTCCGAGTGACTGAACAGACCTCAAGGTGGGTTCTCTTCATTTTTATTTCCTTTTCTCTCTCCGTTCTCTCTTTTTCTTTGTGTCTTTACCTCGATCACCCATCCCCTTAATCTCTCTCACTCTCCCTCACCCCTGGGCTACACAGAAGTCCCATGCTATTACTTTCTGTTAACCATAAAATTGAGGAAAATCCCATTTGCCCAACAGTGACCAGATCAAGAAACCTAGAGCTATGCAGCACCGTAACACACACACAAACACTGTCAGTCCAACATGTCCAAACACAGTTCTGCACACACACATTCCTACACACGCATGAATAGGATTCCTTCTTGGCAAAACCTAGTCCAATGAACCTATTGAACCAAGTCCATTGATTCTCCCCTCCGTCTTTTTTTCTCCCTTGTCCTGACCTCCACCTTCCTGCTGTATTTCTGTTTTCCTTCCCTTTCTACATCTTTATCAGTCCATCCTCCTTCTCCTTCTCTCTCTGTAATTGATTCTCCTCTCTCTACATCCTCCTGTCACAGGAAGTGCCTTGCAGTCGAGCTCCTTCGACCTCGACACAAAGTTCCAGATTGGAGATAGAGAGAACTCTAATCCCACCAGCAGTTTAGCACATCTGTCCAGCTGGAAAAAACTGAGATCCTGACCGATTCCACTGCTGTGGAACTAACAACAGGATGACACCCAGTAATGCAGATGGGCCACATTCACCTAGCTGACTATTTACAGAAATGTAAAATGAGTTTACGCTGATTAATTTTCACATAAGTGTACACACAGATTAACTAAAAAGTTAATGTTAGGTAATGTATAAACAAAATAAATTGCTAACATAGCTTCCAGTCTCTTATTACTTATTGCTCACTGAGCAAACTCAGTCCACAGATGAAGTCCATGAGATGCAGCTGAAAGCTTTGCAAAACTATATTATTAAGCTTGAGGAGAGATTTGGTTATGTTTAAAAGAAAATGTTGGTTTGATAATATGTATATATGTAGTAATAATATATGAGATATGGGAAAATTACATCACTTTCTAAAGGTGCAAGAAACACAAGGAGAACATGCAGGCTTTAAACAAAGCCCCCGGTTAGACAAACCTAGAAAGAAGTGAACAGTGAAATAATACTGTAAAAATCCACTTCCTGGTTCAACTTTGACCTAGAATTATTGTACTTTCTCTAGTGCAATGAGGGTTGATTAACAACATTTTTGGGACTGTAACCTTTGGTGATACCTCTAAATTAATAATTTTGCTAAAGTCTTCTTAGTCTCAGTCTGCTCCTCTCGTTATCAAAACCGATAGAGGGCCAAAACTACAACACATTACACAAATTATGAACCCGAACTATGCTGAGATTGTCGGGCCATACCATTAGTTTTGCATATTTTATCACGTTCACACATTTTTTCAAACTATACTGTTGACATTGAAACTTGTATGACTTGGCTGACTTGGCTAACTTAGCCAAGTTTGTTTTACTGTCCTACCCCTACAGGACCATACCAGTGTGCTTGCAAGTTTTTGCAGTTTGGTAACTTCTCGTGTAAACATCATAATTCCTGGCTTGACAGTTTTCATACGTTTAAAAATCTAAGATTGTCTAGATTACGTTTGAATAAGCTCATCAAAAATGTGAAATTGTAGGATTTGTAGCAAAGGAGTTAAACCATGCATGGTCCTTTACAGTTAGCAGTTTAAAATTAGACTCATTTATCTTAAAAACACATTTTACAGCAGTTTTTCCCCAATAGTTGCACTGATGAAATGTACTAGCACTTTTAATGCATAAAACACGTGTTTTAAGACCCTAACTTATGAAAGTCCAGGAAATTGAAACCTATCACTGCAGATGTAGTCAGACACAACTTGCAAGACAACCTCTTACACCCAATACCAAAGTACTTTGGATCAAAGTGGTATCACCCTGTTGGACTGAATCCAGCCCTGAAACGGATACAACCAGGTTCAACATCTCTGATATCCAATACTGTAGACTGATAGGGGAAAGTACAAGAACCTTGATCAGCGTAAAGCAGCATGTAAGAGATAGAATGACTTGAAACCAAATGAGTCTGTCTGCTGCTGAAAGCTTTTAATCTCCAGCAGGGCAGCTGAGTTATTGAATCACTGCCAGACAGGCAGATTTGATCATAAATGTCTGTTTTTATCAACTTTTGTTGCATGATGGATGATCTGTCCTACACGGTTTTGGCTGTCAGATACAAAACATTAAAAGTCAAATTAGAAGTGCAGTTTTTGTGCAGGATCCTGTCAGAGTACAATCAGCTAACACACCTCGGGCAAAGAGAGACCTGAGACTGCGGTACAAGAGAATCTGCCTGACTGCTTCAAACACCTCTGACATTCAACCCTTTACACAGACGAGCTAAACCTCTCTTATCCCTCTGGAAATCAGCCGCTGCAGTCAATGTCATATACACGACATCAGTGTCTGAAGATACCAGGAAGAAAGAGCTGTGGATAGATCGCACCGCCAAGTACAACTACCTAATACCCCTCTGATGTCCTGTAGGTGAGAGGGTGTCTTACTCCATGCTGCAGTGGGAATGCCAACAATACAACACATTGCAACCAACCTCTCTACCAATACAGTGATGTTAAAATACTGCAAACTGCAACTCACTGTAAATACAAAGACTCAATACAAGTTAGTGCCACCAATGTCAGGCTATTCAACTAATATACAGTTGCTGGAGGTAATGCACCAACAAGTATGCTTATGAAAGGCAGAGACTGATAATTAACAAAAATGAATGGAGACAATGCAGGTTTCAAAAAAGTGTTAAAGTTTGTTAGGCCTCAAAGACACATAAGTGTACAGCACATTTGTCAAGAAACACTGAACTTAAACGTAAGCTGAGGAGAAACCTTGTGATATAAAAGGTATAGAATTTAGCAGATACAGAAACATCTTCACAGCCACTGCTCCTTTCTGCCACCGGAAAAAACATACCACCTGTAATCATGTCACATAATTTATCATTCAGTAGTTTAGTAGGCAATAGAGCTAAAGACAGAATAAAAAGGACAAAAAGGGACTGTATCTGGAACGATTTAGTGGTATACAAGTTTATGGATCTATATCCAGATCTACACATAAGGGTTATGGTTAGATTAGATTGATATGATTTCATATAAAATAAACTGTATCACTGACATAGATAGTGTCTGTATTTGTGCTCATTTATTTCAGTGAATACTTGTAAAATATAAAATGTGTTCTTTTTAATTTGCAACAATAGATTAAAAGCTGCAACATTGACATTTTACCTTAAAGTTGTTTTGGTGAACATGTTAGCAAACAGATTCCTATTTACAAATCCAGCACACAGAGAGCAGCAGTCCTTTTAGCTCTATTTTGGTCTCCACCAACTTCT
>NW_023339785.1:2736759-2747619 GCF_004916995.1 Morone saxatilis
CACAATGGCACAGTATAGAGTGCATATTAAAGCCATATCAACTGTATTATATATATATATATACATATATATATATATATAACATATATAACATTTTAAAATCTGCTGGTTTTGGGTCATCAGTAACAGAGTAAACAAGATATCAGCTAACGACTGCTTGTACATGAAAAACTGTAAATCAATAATCCAATCAGGCACTATCACAGGAACATTAATATTTCAGCAGGATCAGTAATTACATGCAAAGAAGTTAATTACACTTTAATTACATATAAGCACCTCACTCCAGTATGCCTTGCATCCACAGCAGCTATCTCTCTCTGCTTGGTCAACTGTGACGGCCCGGCTGTCTGCTGTAGAGTGGGGGGAGAAGGCTTGACACAGCGCGTTCCCCTCTCTAAATCACAGAGGCAGACTTGCGTTTTGCTAATATTGCATATGCCACTGAGCGTCTGTTGAAGACACTTAAACGACGCTGTGTTTATGCCGTCATTTCTCTTTCAAACTGTAAATCTTCCACAGACAGCTCGCGGAAAGAATTTCTGTCTGATACTGTAGCTCAGTATAAATGGCTGATCGTATCACATAAGTGTGACGCATGCATTTCATACACGCACCAGATGGCAGAGTTTTAAGAGGGTCACCCAGGTCTCTCCACTGAATAGAAACCTGTTTAAGGCTGATCGGGTTAATCTAGTCTCACTCGAGTGTTAATGGAAGGTTGTGTCATTTGCAATCAATCGCAGCTATTTACAGATCACCGGGTTACATGTTAACACGGTTGCTGACATGGAAAGAGTGAAAACTCGAGGCTCTGTGGCAGTTGTCTGCTTTTCCTGGATGGCAATGCAGCAAAATGTGACTAAAAATTCCCCTTAAGAAATCAGAAATAACATTGATTCAACAAAAAAAAATTACATCTAAGAACCTAGAGGCAAAGCAGGACTGAGCAAAACAGGCTACTGCCCCGAGGCCCCAGACCCTCAAGTTATCCAAATAATCGACTGTAAAAGCTGACATAGTAATCAGTATCACAATCCAGTTCCTATTTTGATTACTATTGTACTCACATGGTACACATTCTTAACAAACCAGAAACAAGTAAAATGTATCCATCTCCTAGTCTTTGACTTTTCCTTAAAGTGTGTTATGTAGTGACATAATTGTCAACATAAAGCCAGATTGTAAAAACGTGCATCAATACCTTTAAGAACTAGTGGGTAAGATGTACCTCTAGAAAGAATGCAGTCACTTTTGCTTTATTAATTTCACAGGTTTAAAAAAAACATTCTATGTCATGAGTTATAGTCTAACCTTCAATATGGAAAAGAGAGAGAGTTATGAATGATAATCAGACTTGAGTGAAGGAGAGTCTGATGGTCGGATTCGTCTTGGATCTATAATATGCTCTAAACTATATACTGTAAATACTCAATTCTATATTGTAGCCTACATACTCGAGTCGTGTCACCTTCATGATCAAAGTGAGTAGTCGCGCAAAAGCGTGACGAAGACACACAGTTGTCTTTAGTATTTTTATAATATTCCTATAATACTTATGAATATGATTTCATTCAGCCGAATACTCCCCCAGACCAAGCCACCTCTGTGACAAAATATTTTAGGGGAGACATGACCTGATGTAGTTTCCAGTATAGATGTTTGCTGTAACCTGTGAGTGGAGCAGGTAATGTGCACTGACCTCACCACAGTCAGCTCCTACAGTTGATTTGATCCATTAGCGGTTTGGTGTATACAGTGACCCCTGGCGGTTCTAGTTTTAAAGACATTTATGAAATAAAGCATATAATGCAGGGTGTTAGTCTGTAATGGGCTTTGGGAAAATATATGTAAAGGGGCCCACGGCTCATTTTTGCCCCAGCCAGGGCCCTCAAGGAGGTTTATCCGGCCCTGTGTGCAAGCTGAATTCAAGACAAGCAAAAACATAAATAGACTCAAATGCAACCCTAAAAATGTGCTCCAAAGCAAGACTATCACACACCACAAATAAAGAGACTCCACAAACTCTGTGAGCAAACAGAAAAATGACACATGAAGCAATAATCTTCCTGCCACCTGAAAAGAAGTGAATCACTTCAGAGCAGAACTGGATCTACTAGATGCTCTGAATGTTTTGAAATTATGGCACATTTCTCTTTTTTACACATTTTAAGGTCATTAAATATGACACCTTTGGTAATATCCGAGCTTGTGGAGCTGGGAAGGAGTCGCAAAACTGAAATGAAACAATATTGCTCTCCATGCAGTGGCTTAAATTAAACACAAACGTCCGAATCAGAAATGACAGCTCTGGATGACATGAACATAATTGGAAATGAGTTAAGGAGGGCGGCTGATTTAACTGACGGCATACGGATACACACATCACGGAGCACACACTCACACACAGACGGCAACGAGCAGTGGAAAATGAAGTGCAGCAATCTGCAGCAAAATGATTGGAGATTGAAAGGAGTCAGAAAACCCCAACACACATACACATATAGAAAAAGGCCCTCGAAAATGCCTATTATAAATCAACTCAAAGCAACAGCCCTTATGCTTCAAAGTCATCTCTGAATCGCTTATCCACACATTGAGCCACACTATAGGAATACCAATTTATAGTCCTCTATCATATCGTTCAGAGAGAGGGGCCGGAGAAGAGGGGAGACGGTGCAATGGGAAGGGGTGAGAGGGGTAGACAGACAGTGGGAGAGAGGGAGAGCAATGGCCACAAAATACCTATTTATACATTTCAATCTTATCGCGGAAGAAAAAAGAGAACACTCCTGCAGAGATATTGATGTCCACACATACAGTATACAGATATATGAATGCACTGAGTCACTAACTCAGTCACACACACACACACACACACACTTACTCACACACTCACACACAAGAGTCCCAGGGCTGCAAGATAAGAGAGGAGAGTGTTCTGGGGAGAAAGCTTCCTCATTGGTGTGCAAGGCTGCACATGTTCCAACCCTCCCTTATATCCCCTGTGTGTGTATATGTGAGTGTGTGTGTGAGTGTGTGTGTGTGAGCACTCCCTCTCTTTCCTTCACTGCCACTAAAAAGACACAGAGGACCTATTGTGCCCAAGGAAGGAAAATCACTCCATTTTCAGAAAAGGAGAGGAATGAACAGCTCCCTCTCTCTCTCTCTCTCCTCTCCCTCACCACTTGCCGTTCATCTCTCCCAACCTCTCTCTCTCCTTCTCTCTCTCTCTACCCCTCTCACACTCCCTTTCTTCTCCCCTCCCATTCACACAGCAGCTGAAATGGCGAAGCTTGTTAAAAAGGAAGCCCACATGACAGCGTTCACAGCTTTGCTTACCGCAGCATCTCCCCCTGCTCGCCGCGTGCCTTTGCACCAGAAACCACGGATAAAAGCGACTCGATACGGGGTCTAAAAAAAGTTACGACACTAAGGGGCCACAAGTAAATGCATAAAAGGGAGGAAGAAAACAGGGGACAGGTAGAGAGAATATCAGGATTTAAAGTAAATGAGGTGTTTCATGCAGCAGAAACAGCAAAACAACATTAAAGTTTTTTCAGGTGTTCAGAGCTGCAGCTCGTCTGCTCTGGAACACAATTTCGCTGCAAACAATATTACCCAAAACTGTGCTGACTGAGTGAAACTGAGGCTTCTGCCTGGTAATACTAGTTTATTGAAACAATCTATCTTGGAAGAATTGTGAACCGGTGGGGATTCGCTGATGTCAGTGGCCCAATTCTTAACTTGATGGATGGATAGGAATGCACCTCTGCCGAGTGTGAGACAGCAGATGTGGTGACGGAGGAAAGCCTTCATTATCAGTGATTTCAAAATAGAGGGCAATTCGTGTTCATATTAATAACTTTGCTATGATTTCGGAATGCAGCAACATGGCTAAATACCAGCTGCAAACTAAGACCAGTTGTAACCAAGTTTAACTAATCTTATTCAGTAAGATATTCACCCAAACAGTCTACTGTTAACATCAATTGAAGGTAACAGACCAGCTTCCACATTGACCCACCATGCTTGCTAACCCTAACCCTAACCCTAACCCTGAAGCAGTGTTTAGCGTGTTCAAAGGCTGACATGGAAAAATAAAGTATTCATGAATATGCTGTCTATGGACATTATTTTCCCACAATGCAGGATGCTGCTCACAACTGGGAATTCCATACTCACTATTTGATTGCATTGGTGCACGCATCACTTACTGTTTTCTGAAATAGACCGGACAACAAGACATGATGGCACATACTGTTTACAATTACTACACAGTGAGGAATTGTTGTTGTTCTGTGCAATGAGGCATTATTACCATCGTTGTGGGTCTCATTACTTTACATTAAGTGGTTTATATGGTCTAGCTAAACTGTTGGCGGGTGTATAGCCTGTCTGATCAATTGACCACTGTGCTGTAGAACTGTTGTAGCGGTTCCCAGATCTCAGCAATCAAACCCGAGTACAATGATGTCATACACATAAGAAATGATGGATAAAAATATGAAAATAAGGCAAAGTAGTAATATACTGGAATTAACCTTCAACTGTTAACTAAAAGAAAAACACTTAATACCTCATCAACAGCAAGGTTTTACTCACACGGGACCACAACAAAGGAAATTCACCAAAAAAAAAGTGGTTTGCATCAGAGACAAATCCACATATCAAATCTTATCAACATATTAAAACAAATATATATTGACTCTAGGTTCACTTTGCAGCCTTTCCTAGAGCTTTAAACTGCACTTCACAGTCTTCAGAATACCCTTTTTCAAAGGCAGCAAAGGTCTTTGGAAGTAAGAAGTGGTTGAAATGAAATTGAATTCTCCAGAAAAAGGCAGCAAGTGGACCTTGAGTTGTGCTATATCTCTTCAGTACAACCAAACCATGTAGTGATCAACACAAAGAGTGAAACAAGCTTACATGCCATATGCAGTGAATCCCCCAGTGTCCTCGATCTTAAACAGAACCACACAATCTTGTCCAGCAAAGTAAAAACACTTTTGAGTAAATCTAAAGACCGCCACAGAGCCTACCACTTTGCAACCCGACTCCCAAACAAGCGAAAACTCGCTCATCTCCTCCGTGCAGGGATCTCGGCAGGTCCCAGCCGTCAATTTGGAATGTGGCCCTGTTGCCGGCAACATTTCAGCACCTTGGACAGCTACACAATAGCCAGCAGAGATCCAGCAGGGAAAAAACATGAGGACAAAAGACAGAGGAGGAGGAGGGCGGAGGGCCGGGGACACACAAAAGGGAAAAGGGGTGGGGGGGGAGAAGAATTTGGCCGCTGGGAGGCCATTCACAGAGGATACAAAGAGCCAATGTCAACTCGAGTTGAAGGACAGAAAACAGAATTAGCATTAGAGCGGGTAGCACAGTTCAGCCATGTCACACGGCCGGGGAAGAGAGGAGGACAGGCCTATAAATGCACGAGGGGACGATGATACAAACTGCAGTCATTTTCAAACGACAGGTAGTGGAGAAACGCAGTATTTCTTAAAAGATGGTTTCTAGCAGAGCTCGTATTCTTTATACTGCAGACTACATTTCCTTTTACTGCTTTTCCACGAGAGCATTTCACGACTGGCCAATCCATATAACTGCAATTCTTCTCTCCTGTAAGATTTCAGTGTCACAGAAGCAGCACCTGTTAAAAAATGCCACCTTATTTTCAATCTGCACATAACTGGTGTCATTCTTGAACGGCAAGCTGCGGAGGAATGCTGTATTTTGTGAGAAATGATTTCTAGCAGAGTCAGTGCTCCACGCTGCAGACTACCCTCCATTCAGCACAGGCACATTTTCTTTTACTGCTTATCCACAAGGGGCAATTCACTACTGTTAATTGCTCTACTAATGACAATTCCTCTCCCCTGTAAGATTACAATGCTGAAGAAGCAGCGGCTGTTAAAAAAAGGCCACATTTCTCAGTCTATGTGTCTATATTTAGGCCAAACAGTACTTTTCAGACAATACAATCACTTTAGAGCACACATCCTCGTCCCCGCTGAAGGAAATATTGACCCTCTACATCAAACATTAGTGTTGTCAGTGCACCATCAGACGGATGGAGTAGAGAGTTCAGAGGGAGGGAGGGAGGAGCGGGAATTTGGAGAAAACCTTGAAATCCTGCGTGAGGTCGGAGAAAGGAGAAAGCAGCATCTATCGTTCAGCTGAGAAGGAGCCCAAAAACATCCACCTCGTCAATCATTAGAGGAGCCATCGCATTATAGCGGCGAGAGAGAGAGAGAGAGAAAAGGAGGAGCTGCAGGCCAGCTCTGTTTTCATTTTCTCTGCCTCCCACCACACACACACACACACACACTAGAGCAGTCCACAGCACACCGCAGCATCCAAAAATAATTATGCACAGTCCAAACAAAATTTACCTCGAGCTCAGGATCTTGACAAAGTGCTTCAGTGAAAGTTTAATGGCGCAATTTCGCCGCGCTGTATTGCTCCCCTATAGCATACAATGTTCTCTATACGTTGTACATCTCCATTGACACTTCATATTGAAAGCAAAATAACATGATTCTCCCTGTCAAGAACTCACATATCATTTCACACCCAGTCTTAAGTTCATTTTTTTTTCCTTTTTTTCTTTTTAAACAGACAAATAAGTCTTCTATTTTACATAAAGATTTGATTCTTTAAAATACAGCACTTTCAAAAAAAAAAAAGAGGAACATTTCCATTTTGCAGAGAGCATTTGTTGATAAAATAGTTGAGTGCAAAGGCACTTTCTGGAGTAAGTAGAGTAAGATTTTGCCGCTTGTTGGATTTTGAAAAGGTTTTCTTTTATGGTTCAACACTCACCATTTATCTGTGTATGCTAAGTATGTACAGGAATGTCAATCTGTAGCATTTCTTCCTCTACAAAGAATGATTATTTCATAATTTTTCTGTTTGTCACAGGGAAAATAAAATACAGTTGTACACAGTCCTGCCCATTATATACCTGCCGTCATCAAAGTCTTTTGGAATTTTCCAAAAAAGAAGAAATAATTTATACCATCCAGGAGAAAAAATAGAACTGCATAATAATATACTTCTTATGCTCCTTTTATACATCTTGAAAAGAAAAAACAAAGAGAAGAAAAAGAAGAGAGAAAAAAGATCATCAAAGGCTTCGGTTCACTTCCAGTCAATCGTGTAGGATTGAACACAGATAGATAAGATAGATATATAGAGAGGGCTATTATTACAGTAACTGCGTGATTATTATGAATGCTGCACAGAACCTGGGGAGGAGAAGTAGAAGGGGGGGGGGCACTGTCGCTATCTTACAGTTGACTCATCGCAGTCTGTTTCTCCAGAACCTCCAGGTAGTCTGGTTCTGTTTTTAGCTTTCCCGGGAGCAGAAGCGGGTGCTCATTGTTTTTGCAGGGGTGTTCGGCCCCGTAGTATTTCCTGGGGGTCCCGTACAGCACAGTTTTGTTCAACCTGTCCTGGTTGGAGACATGCCGTCGGGCTGTAGCAGCCTCGTAGGGGGGCACGATACAAGGTCTCTTAGGCAAAGTGCAAAAGTTGTAATGGAAAGGGGGAGGGGGGACGCCGGCAGCCGTGGGAAGCTCCTTGTTGGGCCTCTCCCCTAAGTTTTGATACAACATCTCAGGAGGCTCCGGGGTGGTCAAACCGCATGATGTTGGAGATTTATCCATAAAATCCATTGTGCCAATGGTGTAGGCCCCTGGGCTGCGGGTGTGGACATCATCCTTCTTTGTGTCCAGGGGCCCAAAGCTGAGCTCCTTCAGATTGCGGTAATATGCCACCTGTTCGCCATCCTTCTGCATGTAAATGGGGTTTTGGCACATGGAGCCCACAGGTGGGGGGATGTAATTATAAACGTGACTTTCAGAGGTTTTGTCTTGGGTGGGTTCAGGAGTGTAGGAGCCATATTGCACTTGGAAAGAGTTGAGATCTAAGTTGTTGGCGCCTGTGGGGACGTGTTCCACTCCTTTGCGCCGCTTCAGAACAAAAACAAAGAGGCCTGCGCCAAAGCAGACTGACAGGATGAAAACAACAAGAAGCCCAAGAATCAGGACGGAGAGCGGGACCTCTGGGTGCAACTCAGGAGTGTGGGGTCGGGATTCAGTGGGGCTGACTGAGCTAAAAGAAGAAGAAGAGGAGGAGGAGGAGGAGGAGGGGGTGGTAGCCTCAGTGCCAGGGCTTATTAATGTAGGGGCTTTTGTAGGGGGTGCATGTTGAGGCGGGGGCACCTCGCTGGGCTCAGGGCAGATGGCCTCGTTGCGAAGCGAGCGCAGCAAGCGACCTGCGTGTTTAGAGGGCGAATCGCAAGTGATTTCGTTAACCACCACACTGGTACTGGACAGCTCCATCCAGTTTTTGAGAGCCACAATGTCACAGGTGCAGTCCCACGGGTTCTCCTGTAGGTCGATCTGGATGAACGCAGAGAGCTGGTCGAGGACCCCTCGAACCGGCAGGTAGGAAAAATGATTATTCCGCAAGTTGAGTCTTGTTAGCATTGTGCCACCGAATACATTGTCAGGGAGTGATCTTAACAGGTTGTTGTTCAGGAAAAGCAGCTGTAGGTTATGTAAAGAGTTAAATGTTTGTGGTAGAATGTCCTTGATGATGTTATATTCCAAATACAGATACTGGAGCGACTGCAGGCCGACGAAGAGTGATTGAGAAAGTGATTCAATGTAATTCCCATTCAGATAGAGCCGTCGGAGGTTTGTCAGATTCTCAAATGCCCCTTCCTGAATCACTGCTATCCTGTTGTTTCCTAAATGAAGCAGCTCCAGTGAGCTGTACTCAGCCAGATCAGTTCTGTAAATCACTTGTAAGTAGTTACCGGTCAGGTGGAGTTTCTTTGGGTAGGAGGGCTTGGGGTTCAGCTCACTGATGTTATGCAACTTCCGCTCCTGGCAATTGATGTTCAATCCGCTGTCGGGGTTTTGTGACGTGCACACACACACACTGGGACACAACATGGGCACAGGGGAGCGCGTCTGGTAAACCATTATGGGCCCAAAGACGTGTTTGTCCTTTGTGATGCGAGGGGTGGGCCTGTAGCGCATTTTGGGCGGACGGGAAGCTTTCGGGGCACGGGTGGGGGTGATCACACCGGGGTGGTAGGTCGGTGGCAGGGCTCCCTGAAAGTGAGAGTCAGAGGGGGGGTGAACACGCTCACCGGCGTTCCGACGGGGGCACAGATCCTGCTTTATGAGCTGGGTGATGTCTTTACCGTGCAGCCTGAACGGCGTCTCGCACACTATGTCCCCAACAAAGACAGAAATAGTGTCCAACCAAGATTTGAGGGGAATCAGATCACAGGTGCAATTCCATGGGTTTTCCTCCAGCTGGATCTCCATGATGCCTCCTATGTGCTCCAAAACCCCGGCAAACGGCAGCATCTTGAGCCGGTTGCCACGTAAATCCAAGTGGGTGAGGAGCACGAAGCGGAAAATATTGGGAGGCAAAGACAACAGCAGGTTGTCATTTAGGATCAACACTTTGAGCTTATTCAGCTTACTGAAAGCTCCCGGCTCTATGGTGCTGATATAATTATAGTCTGCCTGTAAATACTCCAAACTCTCCAGTCCTGCAAAGGTGTCCTCTTTAATCACCTCCAGGTTGTTGTTGTTCAAGTGGAGCCGCTTCAGGAAGCGCAGCCCGTTAAAAGCGCCGGTTCGGATCTCCTGCAAGCCGTTATTCCCAAGATGCAGTGAAGTGACATTGCCGTAATTGACAAACTCGTTGGCGCTGAGCCGTGACAGGAAGTTTCCATTTAGAAAAAGCTGGGAGATTTTATTTGGGGGCGCCTGGAACTGACTGACAGTGGTAAATCCTTTATTCTCACAGTTGATGTTCAGAATGTTCTCCCGCTCCTCGCAGGTGCAGCGGGTCTTGCAGATTTCTTTGAAGGCTGAAGTTTTGAGGCTCTCCGTTACGGACGGTGACAGGCTGGTGACCGTGAGGACGCTCAGAAAGAGGACGCCGCTCAGCATTTTTACAGCCAAAAATGGTCGCTGAAATATAGATCCAGCATTTAACTTTGCAGCGTGAGCCTTGGGTGGAAGGAGAAAAAAAAAAATCAGGGGGTGAGTTCTCACGGCAGGGAGAGGAGAAAAAAGGAGGTAGAGGCGCTCACACACACACAGACACACACGAGCACACAGGCGCGCAGAAAACAGGCGCACCACCGTTATTTGGTGTTAAAATGGGACCGTGACGCACGGGAGATGCGCTAATCTCTCCATTGACCTTCACTTTGAATCCCAAAAATTCCAAAATCCCTCCAAAAAAATCAATCCTGGGAAAGAAAAAAAGCGAAACCATCACAAATCAACGGATCCTGTGTGTTGGATGGACTTGGCACATTGTCAGGGGCAGAGGAGAATCGGAGGGAGAAAGAGCCGCTTACTGCAACCCTTTTTTTTCCTTACAGAGACCGCCGATTTATTCAGCGGCTTCACGCAGATCACCAGCAGCTGCAGCCAAACATTCAGAGAGAGACACGGGCTGCGATCCGCTGCCTCTCTTCTCCTTCACAAAGAAAAAGCGCTTCATTTTAGTCCAGGCAAAAATAAATCACTTTTTTTTAAAGATCCAGAAATAATGCGCAAAGTCGCACCATGACGCACGGCCGGCTTCCCTTATCGGCTTCTCCAAAAGAAAAGAGGCAGGAAAAAGTGAACTCGAGGGGTGGAAAGAAGAGAAAAAAGCAGCGCGTGTGAGACAGAGACAGAGAGGGGAGATATGTATTCCCGGAGCTGAGGCATAACTACAGCCTGTGCCGTCGGTCCTCCTCCGCTCCGCACACTGAGGGCTGCACCGAGCGTCTGCTGCTGCTGCCTGACTTCGTTTGTGTGTGTGTGTGTG
>NW_023339785.1:2747710-2758624 GCF_004916995.1 Morone saxatilis
CACACACTCTCACACACACATACAGTCTTGAAAGTAAGAGGCCACTGACCTGCAAAATTAGAAGTTAAAATTCCTAATATGGAATCCTGTAATTGTCCCTTTAATAATAATGATAATAATAATAATTTCACTTCTTTCCAACTCAGTTCTGAGGCAATATTTATTAAATTGTATATTACTATCATTATTGTTGTTGTTATTGTTATCACAGCACCATACTGTCTGGTTTCTGGGTGTCTTCTATAAGAAAAAATCTCCTTTGAAACTGGAAGCAGCTGCATTATGTTACTCTCATTTTTTACACGTTTGCATTATTAACAATAATTTGAATCTGAAACGTCACTGTAAACTTTGAAGTCTAACAGGAAGCACTTTTACACGAAAGCCTCTACAGTAGCATCTGATAACAGCTCACATTGTTGTGATTAATCTAAATAACAGGGTTGTGACATTATCATACAAATGTAATCTACGGAATGGGAGCTACATAAATCGTATTGCTGCCATCCTAGTAGTCAGTTTGAGGTTTTTCTTTTTTATCCCCCCTTTTTTATTTTACCCATGATGCCACTAGGAGGCAGTAAAGGCCTCTTTTCAGGCTTTCTCTGTCTCTCTCATCATTCTCTTGTCCCCAGTCTTCAATCTTTCACTGTCACATACACACAGATTTGTAATGCTAGTTCACAGAGTAAACATGTCATTATTATCAGAGTGACACAATGAAAACTCATTTTAAATAATGGAGCCATTTCCTCATGCTCCTGAGCAAATGGGACAGTGATATATTGTAATAGTATATATAAGACATGTTTTTATAATAAAGTATAATAAATCAATATTTAACATACTGTATGCATCTGTGCATTAGTATATATGAAATATAACTATTTTATTCATACATAAAACAATAAATGGAAAATAGATGTAAACATTGCAAAATAAATAAATGCTACGAAAAATGTATAGTTTATAAAAAATGGTAAATTAATTGCAATATTAATTACATATGACGCACAATTGTAAGAAAATGCTATTTAAAATTGCATTGTAGCAAAAAAAAAAATTGAGTTTTTTAACTAAAAATGTGTCAGGATTTACAGGCTTAATAAAATGATGATTTAAAAATGTATAATTAGTTCATGAATTACTGCAATAATTATTTTGGGTAATGAGCTCCTAATAAAGACCTTAACATGTTCATTGTTCATATTTGATGATTTTAACTTATAACAAGTATAACAGAGAAACATACAGTATATATTTTTTAAAGTAAATAAAAATCGCAACTGCTCAGAAAGCTATTTCACCTGTTTCACATGAAAGGACATGCTCTAAGGAGAAAGTTGATATAGATTAGGATAAATTAGGTTTTTTCTACTTATTTTCTAAATAAAAATATATATAAACACTATAAGAATATAATTTTTCAAATACCCAACAGCATCCCTCCAACCCTCGGTGTCCTACCCCAAAAAACAAACAAACATATCACACAAAAGAAAGAGGACAGCTCTCTAACTTTCTAATTCTATGAAAGGTAACCAAGTCATCTTAAAGCTTTGTATGGTGTATCTACATTTTCATTGTCATAGCAGTGTATCCACAGCTGTTACTAATAAAATGAATGATAGCTCTGTATATTTGTGTGTATGTGTATACATCTATGTGTATATTTAGAAATGGACCTAGTCTCTGTGATGTCACTGGAGGCTCCTGAAGAGCTGTTGTGAAGCTCAGTGTGGTCGGTCCTGACTCTGTGTCAGGGCAAAGATGATCTTACTGAAAGCCTGTGGCTGCACCCACCTGTCACTCAATGCGGCCATGCCCTTAATCATATAATATAACAGGAAAGCCTTAATATAATTTGAATGGGTGAGTTATATAAAAATTCCACTGGATAAATTATTTAAAGAGACCAAAAGTGTTTGTGACTGCTGGAGCCAGTCTCTAGTGGCCATTAGAGGAACTGCAGTTTTTATTACTTCCGTGGTGGCTTCATACAAGCCACGGAGGTTGCTGCTTGGTCACAGTAAGTCATGACACTGTGACAGTGATCCAAATGCACAATACAGGGCCCTGAATGGAACTGATGGGATTCAGCAATCATTAATTCTATCATTAATGAGATCATTGTCATATCATAATTATTTTATCATTAATTTTTATCATTAATGATATCATTCATCATGATACAATTAATGACGTCATTTTCCCACGGTGACAAAATGTCTTCTGTGATAGAGTTTCAGTCCACGGAAGGAGTGAGACGTATTCTGTGGCATTTGCCTAATCTTTAAAATGTTTTCATGAGTGTGAACAGACCAATGTCACTCCCAAGCTGTACATATATTTTATTCATGTACTTAAGTAACGTCAGGTATCTAATGTAATTTACCTTCCTAATTCTAACCAATCAAGTCTAGTGCCTAATCCTAACCATACTGCGACTGTTTCATAATGTTAACAATGCAAGCTTTATTTTGATAGTCTGACCAGACATTGCATATTGATTGTTTGTGTAAAGTCTCAAAAAATCTACATGAGGTTGCAGGCCTGGTAAATGTTGGCAAGCCTTTGTGCTCTAAAGTTTTCTTTCCTCCACACTTAAAGTTCCATCACCTTAGGATTGAGACGTCCTCACATGACCTATGGGCTGCAGCCGAGGCGCATAATGGCCAAAGCAATTTGTGATTTGTGAAGGAGTATCTTAACTCAACTCTTTGAAAGTAGAAGCCGGAATATGAGTGAGACGGGACCTGTGGAGGACTCATTCAGGAGCCTGGGGGGCGGTGTTCACAGCAGCCACTGTGGCCTTACTGCAGCCAGCCTCAGCATGACGGCAGGTCAGACACACAAAGGCGGGGATGATTTTCCCTGTCAGGGTCTGGCACAACTGAATACTGTAGTAGAAGCATGTTTCACAGTTCTCCGTCTATTATCTTTTTTTAACTACGCTGTAACATATTTGTGAGTTTATTCCCACTGAGGCCTGTAAATATATCATACTAATTATATCAATGATGCTAATGATGATAAAGAATGATGCACGTAATGATGAAAGTGACATTCAGCTTTGTGTTTGTTTATTTTTTTTATTGAGAATGATGGCCGCCTCAGATTTCAGTAGTGATTGATGGGAAGGAGTGTTGAAGGGGAAAAGCCTGCAGGTTTTTCACATGAGACCGGGTGGGTATATATTGTCAGAGCACTGCTCCACAGCACATTTGTCAAGTCAATCACAGGCCACTGAGGACCGCTGTACCTGGAGCATGTGCGTGTGAAAGAGAAAGATGCAGTAGAGGTAAGAGGATAAACAGCTTTTGAAGCTGATATTAATCTTCAGTTTTGATAATATATAAATAAAAAACCTAAGTCCTGTTAAAGCCTTTTTAAACACTACATTTCAAAGCAGAATTAAGTCATTTCAATGGAATCACTGTGGTTAGTGGATCTAGTCAGGAGGCGAAGCAATTCCACAAATACTTTATGTTAATTTCAACTTTGGCGAACTCTGAAAATTAGTTCTTACTGTTCATGGCAACAGCATACAGTCATGACAATGTTGACCTTTATGAAATTGAAAAAGTGAACATCGGATGCCCCCCTGTGTTCCCCAACTCATTTTATTACATGTTAATTGAATGCAAATGTATTCAAGATTATTTACTTTGCAAGCATAACATCAACTGTAATATTAAAGGTTTAAGAACTAGATTTTGACACAGCAACACTCCATAGGACAGGGGCTCAGATTCAGATACATTCACAGAAAGCACCATAGCCTTTTTTAATTTCAGTTTATAATCTGTTTAACTCCTTGACACAGTAACGCTTCCACTGGCCATGGTTCTAGCATGTTGTGTGGTTTTGTTCCATCCTCAGCACAGCTTCATACTCTACTAAGAGTGTTTAAGAGTGTTTTGCCCGCCCAATTTGTTGACTTGCTCAGGTCTTGTTAATTTGGTAATTTTTCTTTTTTTTTACGGGCTTCTGCCTCGAGTAAGTAGGTTAGGTTTTGTAATTTAATTGTTTCTTTTTTGTGTCTGTTTTGATGTGATATACAATCTTGAGTCTGCACAGGGTGTTTTATTTTGAAAAATGATCAGATGCTCTATGCTGCTCCTGTGTTTAATTTTTACTGCTCAGCTCAATCTTCAGGCCTGCCCTTACTTCTTAGCACTGGACTTACCAAGGACTTCAGGCTGGATGCTGCAACTTTTGCATAGTTTTATCAACTATGGAGAAAAAGACCTGTAAAGTCCAAGAATGTTCCATGGTCCTGTTGTCTCACCTGAGAATGACACCGGCATGGTCAGGGAGTTTGCAAATGAAGAAGAGATGCCACAAAACCTGCTATGGTTTAGCAAGCTGGTTGGCGTCCAGCTGCAACATTCTTTTCTCACAGATGCTGTCTACTTAGTTGTCCCACTGTTTTACTATCAGCAGCCTTAAAGTCATCAAGAGACCTGAACCTGAGGTCTATTGCGTCTTGAGTTAAACTCTTCAGGGCTCTTGAATCTCAAGGCATGCTGACTGTTCCTCTGTCAGTGGAAGTAATGGGTCCCAGTCCACTCAGCACATGGCCAGACCCTGGTAGTCTACAGTAAATGTCAACATGTTGTGGTTGGTCTTGCTAGGATACAGTGGTAAAGGCAGTAGCCAGCTCTGTAGATACAAACCACAGGGAACATATGAATGCTCCCTGTGAATGCAAGAAGCAAGAAATATGTGTGCTGGCAGCACATCAGTCGACCTGTGTAGGTAGAATGCTTGGTATTTAACTGTCCCTGTTTGGTCTTGGCATGCCGCCCAGAATGCAAGCGTGGATTTAGATGGATTAAATAAGTGAAACTGATTTCATGAATATTTTTGTGGATTTTGATGTCTGTTCTGTTTTTTCTTTTCTTACAAAGTTGAAGCAGCTGACAATCACCCTTAGAAACAGAAAAGGGCAGGCCCTTTCAAAAAGTACCGAAGATCACAGATGAACTTCAACCAATCAGATCAACGAACCAGTTAGGCCTAAAGCAGACAGGAAAAGAGCAAACAATTGAGAGAAGCCTTCATTCCTTTCTAGTTCTGATATATCTGATGCTAGTTGCAGCTACGCTAATATCTTTAGCATCCGTCATTGCTGTTGTTGAACAAACAGCTGCTTCACTGCAGTAATGCATAGCGTGGAGCCTGACCGGATGGATTCTTGTGTGATTTGTCTAGAATATCCAGCTGCTTCACAAGCCATGCTGACGACAGCACAGCCCAAAAAAATCTATTATTATATATAAAATCTATTTATTGAAACCTGACAAGAAAACATTGAAAACAATTTTATGCTGGCTTGTTTACTTTTACAACCTGGATTAGTGTAGGCCCATTAGCTGTGTTGCACCTTTCAGTTTTATATAAGGTCGCTCTGCTGACCTCTGCCAGACAGGAGTCAATGAGTCTCTTGAAAAAACTTAACTTACTTAACTTATTGCCCATTAGCAACCAAGCTACCTAGCTACCTGTGAATATGAGATAAACATTAATAGTTTGTGGTATCACCTGACCTTCAGAGTCTTGTAAAGGCTAATTTAAAAAAACAAACATACAATTATAGTTGTTAATATTTTTATGCCCATATATAGGCCTCATTGTTGCTTTTTTTTGCAAACTGGTAGCAAGAAAGATGACATACAGGTCTCCCCTTTCTTCCATTTAACACTTCATCCCTGTATGTGATTCTTTTTATGTGTGGGAGTGTATTTGGGAGCGACACAGAGAAGGGTGTGGGGTCAAAGTGAGGTAATGAAGAAGTGGATAAGATGAGAATTGGGAGCGAGGGAGTTGGTTGATCTGGTGCAGAAACACAGAGATGAAAAGTACGAGAATTCTCAAAAAGAGAGATTGAAGGATTGCTGTTGTAATGGTTCTGACGCATGTCTGTGAGTGTAGCCGCCATGCTTGGGTTCGCTGCGTGACTGTCACAGGATAAGGTTTCATAAATGTCTCCAAAATAATTATTTCTGAAAAAGAGAAAATCCATGAAATCCATGAAACAGAATTACCACGTGTTGTTTATTCAACATGTCATGTAACAAACATTACAAATCAAGAATATTAGCTATTTGTAACAACACACTTAATCTTCACTCTTGGTCTGAAGGTTTAAGATTAAGACTCTTGTAAATGAAGAAAGTGGGTCATTGCTGCAGAATATGGGTATACATAATAATAGCAAATACTTTAGAGACAACAACTGAATATGATTAAATAATTAAAGCCATGACAAAAGACAGAGATCTAAATGTAATGTAGCAAAAAGAGAGAGCGGGCCCCCAACAATGTGTGTGAAAACATTCCCTTGCGTGATCCAGACATACAGCTGTGTTCAAAGAACTCATGTTAAATTAAAAATGGTGCCATTTGCTATGTACAGTGTGTCCTAGACAAGAAAAAACATCTCCATTATGGTTTTCATTTTCCTTTGTAAAATAGTCAGTAGCATTTTATAATATGCTACAATATGCTTATTCTGTATAAAGTATAAAAACTATTCAAATAAATAAACTGCTTATTTTCTTAGGCTTTTTTTGTCATATAGAAAAATGCTAACCAATGTCAAGTCTCTATTTGATCATGTCATGACCCAAACCGTTAAATGGCAGTGCTGTAGTACTCGTGTCCAGACTTTTTTCTATTGTCTCAGACTTGTCTTGTACTCGCTGGTATTTGCACTCAGACTTGTCTCTGACTACGCCATTGGTCTCGCCAAATGTTCTAGCTGGACTCAACTGTGGCCAGCAATATGTTGTTGTTTTTTTCTGAACTAACTTCCTCCTTCAAAGCAAAACCCTTGATTAAGCATGCTTGTTCAGACAGTGGGTATTGGTTTAATTCTAAATCTATCTAGAACAGGCATTGACATTGGCCAATCAATTTCACTTGCAATTGAATGCCTGGCTGCCCGAACTGATCTCATTGACAATGGCAAAAGCATTCTTTTTATCTGTCTTGGTCTAAACTGTCTTTTGGCTCGGACTTGACTTGAACTCAAATCTCTTTGGACTCTGTCTTGACTCGGTCTTGACTCGTCCTGGTCTTGGACTCAACAAAGGTGGTCTTGACTACAGCACTGCTATGTGGTAGTAACTGATTTGAATGTAAAATCCAGTGGATTGTGTGTGTGTGTGTGTGTGTGTGTGTGCTTCATAAGCAGTAACTAGCAAGTACTTGGGCTCCTCGTAATGACCTTACATCTATCACCTTGAACCACAGAACAGCTGTTATTCATGAACCGTATAATTTGTGTTAAAGATACTGATAGTGAGTTTTAAAAAGAGAGTGAGTGAGGAGTGAGTCTGCATCACCCTTATTATCGTCCACCCCACTCTCTGCAGTGCTTGCTGTTTGCTTGTAGGAAGTGATTAGGTCAGATCCAAAACACCAAACAGTATAAAGAGCCGTTGCAGATAGATAACTCGTGTAGCCAGAATAAATGCCTTTACTGTAGAAACAAACCCGGGGTGCACAAGTCTCCTTTTACTGCAGCTACAGCTGCGAAATAAAAAAGCATCAATAATAACCTCATAAAATTGCAATATTATTTAGGAAAATAGCAGCATTTTACTCACAAAAAATCCTGATTATTTGTACACAAAATCTATCCTCCTTTCTTTCCTCAAGAAGAGTTCAATTACTCTGTCGTACAGATTATCCTATGTTTCAGTTACATCAAGAAGTCCCTTTCTATCGCCATCGAAGCTAATGCTGAAAGTCAAGCCTGCCCTGTCGTATTTCTGACACAAGTTTTAATTTGCTTTTGGGCTGAAAATGTCCGCTCGACAGAAGCAGTGGACACGGGGAGGGTCACCGCCAAACACACAAATGTGTACAGTAGCCCCATGCTCTCACTCCGATTTTTCTGCTGAAGGAAGTCAAGGAGATCAGTGGGAGATTGTCCTGCAAAATCACCCATGGCATACATTACAGTCAGTTCAGTCACAAAACTCCTTTACCCTTGCCAGACAAAACTGTACATCCAGTTTTTTGTTCTGTAGTATTGAAAAGACTACGTCTGAATACTCAAAAATACCATTAAATGTGTGAAGCAAAAAACAAAACTCAAAATCCTCCAGACGTGCTTTTAATCAGCGCACAGAGTCCTCATCATACTCGTCATGATGCTCCAGAATGTGCTGAAACAGTTCCTTTAGAGCATCTCTCTTCTCAAAGACTGTATTGGCCACTCTGGATGTGTATTGCCACCGTGTTGGTGCCACACGAGGGAGACGCCGCTGGCAGATTTCGTCCAGTAAATTATGTTATATAAAGTAAGTAAATATTATATAAAGTAAAAATGCAACAAGGCCACTGAGGTGGGCGAAAAAGATCTTGCATTCTTTAAGCTTTGAGGCCCCCTGAGTCAGTACTAAATTGAGCCGATGTACATAGCACTGTATGAATAAAGCCAAGGGTGCTCTCTCCTTAATTTTAGCCTGCACCCCATTTAATCCAGAAGACATGACCGCTGCGCCGTCATAACACTGTGCCACAACTTTACCCAGACATTCATTTTCCACCAAAAATTGGATGATAAGACCTGCAATGTCATAGGCTCGCTTCCCACTGGTAACATCTTCAAATCTGACAAACCGCTCCTTGACACCTGTGCCCGTTACGTAATGCAGGACCAGTGCGAGCTGCATTACTCGCGTCTGTCGTCTCATCTACTTTAACAGAGACAAACAGTGCTTTATTAACTCTCCTTCTGATCTCTTCTCCCATCACTTCAGCAATAGCAGTGATCATGTCGTTTTGTATTTTTCCCGACGTCCCACTAAACACTTTATTGACAGGTGGTAATGTAAATCCATCTATCAGTCTTTTTAAGATTTTCCTATTTTTCTTCACCTTTTCGTTGTGGAGCTCCGTTTTCCTGCACACTGCTCGCTCGAGATAGATCCACTCTGGTTTCCCCAAGTTTTGGAAAGTACAGTTGCTAGAAAGTGTCCGGCAGTGCTTTGGTGCGGCCCGACCTTTCTCAACGATGTCCCGCTTTCCTTAAAAAGTTCGCTTGAAAATGGCTTTGACAATAAATCTGCAACCAAATCCTTCTTCTCCTCCTTTTGCCATTGTGTGTTGACAAAACAGCTATTAAATCAACACAACTATATTTTTGTTTGTGCGGCTTGCTACAGATGCAGTTTGCTAGCTCTCGCTAGTACACTCTCTGACTATCCAATCAAAGGGTGTGAATACGCCTGCTAGAGGGCCTTGGTGTCGCCAACTCAAAATCTGATTGGTTGAAGCAACAGTTTGATCGACACTTTTTTATGCTACAGGGCCCGCAGAACTAATTGTGAAGACCTCCAGGCAGATTTATTTGACCCTGGCAACAAACGATGGCTGAAATGTGATTGGTTAAATGCTTTAATAAGAAAATACACGTCTGGAAGCAGCGCAACCAGGGAAAAGGCTATGAAAGGAAGCAGACAGACCATTTGGAATTATTTAATAAGTATTCATGGACAAAATATAATTATTTATATATTTTTATAATTTATTATCAGTCTGTGATTCAGATATTTGTTAGGCCAGCAGCTGGTGAATTGTTGCCAACAGGTAATTGTCTTAAACCTGCATTCTTTCTAATGGCCAGCAGGGAGCAGCTCCATGGGCTGGGCTCTTGCTTTGTGGTCATCCTGGAAATGAGTGAGTGGATGAAGGCAGTAAGTTTCTCGATTTTTTTATTGTCTCTATCTTGCAATTAAAGTAAGTCAACTTTATTGTAGTCCTACCATTTGTGAACACTGCTAAAAAATGCATGCTTAGACATGGATAAGATCTGACTCTGTTTAAACTCATGCCCATGGTTTCCCAGCAACAAAACGTCAAGTACTAATAGATACTGATCCAGTCTAGTGATGTCTTGCTCATGGGCACCTCTGGCAGAATTCATTCAACCAAGCAACCTTTGACTCACAAACCTGATTTGGTTTGTTTAACATTTTTTCAGCCAGAAAGTTTAATACACACAAGTTTAATCATGGGAGTAAGGTGTGTCCTGCTGTACAAGGCAAATGCTTTCACTTCAGAACTCCCACTCATCTGCCGCCTCGCCTATTGATACAGTAATTGTCTGTCTAAGCTGGGGTTTCTGCTGGGCTCCCATATGACAAGGGAGCTAATATGGTGTAATGAGACTGAGCGATGGGGCGACAGAATCAAATTTGGGCTTTGGTCCCTGGCTGAATTTCATCCGGATCCCAGGCTCAAAACTGTTTAAGTGCTGAGTGATACTTCAGCTTGACAGAGCGATCAGAGATAAGAAAGCTTATTCCTTTTTTAACTTTTAGAAGACTTTACTCATAAACAGACACATGGGAGAGGCTTGCTATCAAGTTGCACTTTAGGCGGTATTAAACTTAATATATTATTGTCATAGAGTGTTTAAGATGAAATGTTGAGATCAGAAAGGGTCTTTTTCAATCTCAACACAATTGTACATTAGTACGCTTGGTTTGGTAGAGCAAACAGCGTGTGTGATTTAAAGGCAGATGGCTTTAATACGCTGAAGCTAATAATACACTGAAATATACAGAGTGTGTTGACACAGACCTACAGATGAAATGTCAGAAGCAGGAGGTAAGGAATCAGAGCAGAGATGGAAATGGTGAAAAAGATTAAATAATCATACTGAGAAAATGGGATGGTGGTAATAGGCGTACAGTATATAAACAGAACACAACCTAACATCACTGGCTGACTTCAATAATGACAAAACTGCAAAAAGACCCTTTGTAATTTTGAAAACTGAAAATTTGATATAAAGGCACTTTATCCCAAATAAATCTTATTTACTTACTTTATTACCATAAAATCTTTCAGATAGGGTTTAAAAAAGATTACATACATAATACATAATACATA
>NW_023339785.1:2758724-2770972 GCF_004916995.1 Morone saxatilis
ATATCTATAGATATCTATATATATATATATAGTTTGGACCCCTTTGGACTTTAAATGTAATCAATATATTGGGTAAAATGTTACAATCTGCAGAAACTCTGTATAGAACCATTTCTTTAAAATAATTTGAAGACATAGTTGACCCTTTGCTATGTAAGACTGCCAGTTACATAACTCAGTTAGATTTCTTCTGTGCCCATACTGCTGAAATAAATTTTCTTCTATGGGTTTCCCCTAAGGGCTCTCCGTAGCCATCAAACTGAAATATTTCAGTAGTCTAGGACCATTCTGATACCTTCCTTCATTCTGAGCCTATGATGCATGCCATTATCAATTCATTTTAGTAGGCTAGTTGAAAATTATTAATTTGGTTAGTTAACCAACCTGTCCAACAGCAAACTGACAACTTTGGTCATCTGGGCCCGACCTCACAGTGCTCTTGTGGCTAAATGGAAGCAAATCCCCATAGCCAGGCTCCAGGTGGAAAGCCTTCCAAGAAATGTGGGATCCGTTATAGCAGCACATTAATGTCCATGGTTGTGCAATGTTCAACTATAATATCAAATACATGAAACCTGCAATCGGTTGGCCGGTTGCATCTTGTTTCTGTGATTTGCACTACTAGACAACCTTTAATATTGGGGATGAGGAAAAGAGTAGGATTACTATACACCACATCGCTACCTTCATCAATAAAAGGAAGGTGTTCTAATTCATTATATTTAATAGGATGACTTCCTTACTGGCTGGTTACCATGAAACCTTTTGTCTGGTTTCTCTGAAATGCATAGAGGAAGTGAATGGGAAGATTTACTTGCAAAACCAAGGCCATTGGAATATCTTTCAGTTTTACTGAAATTTGATGATGTTTACCTGACTTTGTGAAAATACGAGGAGAGAGAGAGAGAGAGAGAGAGATAAGTGAGCGGCCAAAGTACATGTGGAATCTACAGAGGACTTCATAAGGAAACGTATAGGAAGACATTCAGTCCTGTGTCTGTTAGATCAAACTAATGCCATCCCTGTATGTACACAGAAAGCTTTAATCCCCTGACTGACCAGACTGAAAATCTAATCCTTGAGAGTCATTGTAGATGGGTGGTTGCGCTTGCCAGCTTTTCACTCCCAATTTATCAGTCTGCATGAACATGAAGGAAAGTGTCGATGCATCACAGTGTCTCCATCAACTCACCCCCACCATACACAAGGCCAATGTGTGATTTTCTTCTTCTGTACTGTCACGTCTAACTGAAGAGGTTCAACAGGTGGGAATATATGATTATGGGTGGTAGATGAGGCATGGCTGGTCATAAATTATCATTTATTTTCTGCTTTCACATGTTATCATGGAAGGAAAGGACACAAGATACAAAAGGGGCCTGTAAACACACACAAAATGCTCTCTGGCATAAGAATTGTTTGTGGAGGATTTAAATTGTGAGCTCTGCATGACAACGTTTTCTATTGAACTCTACATCTACATCTTTTTTATCTTTAAGATTTTGAGAGCTTTAGTCCCAGCTGTGCAACAACCAAATACCTTGAATCACCTTAACCACATTCAGTGCAGGTTTTTACTGATATGTAGAAAATCATATTTGTATTTAAGAGTTGACTAACTGCTTTACTTAACTAGGACTTACTTGCTAATGAGCACCTCAAGTTATCCAAACTAATTGACTAAATATGTTGTTTGTCATTGCTTTTCAAAATGAACATTATGAGTATGTAAGTATTTGCTGTCATCAGGACATTGCCTTTATTAATGCCTTTAGTAATTAGACTTGTTACATGATGTATATTTAATATAATCCATTACTATGGTTAAGGTTTGGTTATAAAAAAAACTTGCTTAGGGAAAGCACATTTTTTGGAAAAAATCTATTCATTTAAAATTATATCAGTGCAATTAGCAAAGTACATCTTTCACATTGATTTCAGCTTTAATTAACTTTGACATGCAAATTTGTGCAGACCAAGAGCAAGAGCCACCCGTGAACAGAAACCAGAACTGATGCAGCAGAACTGGGAATATTGTCTTTTTTTTTTATTCCACAGATTCATCTTCTTAGACAAATCTGGCACCTACATTGCCCACAATGCATCTTAACTGCCAACAGTTATATCTGAGATTTGGGTGTATGCTAGTTGAGGTTTATGTAGTCTGGGACCAGCCTGAAGTAGAGGTGAGTAGCAGGGCTCTGGTACACTCACTTCTTTCTGACTCTGCACCCCCAGAGTTTTTTTTTTTTTCAAAGCTTTAGTCCGATGTCCGATGCTGACTCAAGTGACATCACTTGAGGACATGTATCAGACTTCCTGGAAACCCCTATAAATCAAGAGTTCCCCTTTTTCAACTGGCCTCCCTGACAAAGAAGATGTGGTTATCTGACAGTTATGATACCAGAGTCAGTGGAACAAATACATCTCTCAAGTGAACTGTGTAAACGTGTCCTTTTAGCGGCCAAGCTAGAATTAACTAGTCAACTGTTGGATAGCAAGCAAACCGAGTTAGATCACGAAGGCAGTCATACATGAAGCCAAAAAAGATTTCCCGGTATAAAATTATCCGAATCTTCCACATTGTGAGCCTAAGAGCTCTGGTGACTTCCGCTGGTTGAGCTGCGAGATGATCAATTTTGACCTGTCGCCCTTTACTGCGTGTCATGCCTTGTCTCTACCCCCTTTCCTGTCTATCTTCAGCTATCCTATCTAATAAAAAACTAACTATACATGACCTGACAGAAGGAGTGGAGAGGATAAGTAGAGTGTTAATAAAATTAAATGTACGCTGCAGCATATCAACTATACTTGTCACAAACATATGCTAATTCAGTTGAAGTAATCTTGTTATGTATTTCCACCCTTTGCCAAATACGGATATCTTTTGATTAACTGCAGGATATGGCTTGACAGTGCAAAATAAGATGGCAAAACATTTTCAAAGGATTTAGAGTTTCAGTAAATCCCATTCTTAACCCTTCATGGCACAGCTGTGATCTTTACATTGCTGTCTGAACAAGAAAGGTGTCAGATTTTTTGTTTTTTAATCCATTTTATAAACCTATTTCCTTCCTCCCCTGCATACATTTAAGATAAACCAAGGATAAAATTGGAAAAGACAATGTGCGGGAACAAGACATTCTTGTCTCAATCTTTTGGACACATACTTGCTTACTATACAAAATGGAAATTATATGGAAATAGAGATGACAAGTAGTGAATGCTGCTGCATTTGTTCCACCTGCATTGACTACACCACTGCAATACAAGATCAGAGGAAGACAATATTACTCACCAAAAGGAAAGCTGGACTTTGTCATTAGCTTTTCCTTCACCTGTGATTATAATAGAAATAGAAATGACCAGACAACCTTAATTTCAGCATAATTTACTCATTATGAAAATATTTCACACCATTATAACAGGAGATCTGGTATTTATTGAAAGGTGCATGGAAAAACAATATTTGTTTTAAGGTTTTGCTGTCCTAAGCTGAAAGGGGTTTATGTATCATGTCTGCCCCAGCCTTGATGTCTGGTGTGAAGAACAACTAATTCAAAGGATGACACATTCCCTTTTGTCCACGGAAGCAAAACAAATATATCTAAATAGAAAGAATACCCAGAGCAAGCAACTCTGTAATCAAGCTAACAATGGGAAGTGCTGAGTGGTTATTATTTTGTCAGAGTTCATTGTATTTTTATTGAAGCAGTAACAAGTTGCTACATGGTTGTGTGCATGGTTTGTATGAGACATCAGTAGTGAGACAGAAAAACAACTGCACACAAAAGAAAGTGTGTAAGCTCCTATATGCCTTTTTCTCTGTTTATCCATCCATCAGTGATGGCGTAAGGATGGACTAAAGATATGATCTGTCCTTCCATTCCATTCGTCCAAAGCAAGATACTTCTACTACTGCTGGCCAGATGAAATTAAGTATGAATAATGACCCCTTGCTCTAACCTATGATGCCAGATCCGATTTTTCACTTTTGCATGCAGGATATCAAAATCTTATGGGCACATTTTCATGCAAACCCTCTTTCTGAGAGTAAACATCTCAAAGGTTAAAGTGCTGTACAGTAGAACTAAATATAGGCTTATTGCAGATATATTGGTATTGCTGTAAATGTCACCCAAGTACAGTACAGGCATGCCAAGGTAATTTAGAAACATTATCACCATTATGTAGTTTATCCGTCACAAAGCGGAGTTTATTTTTACACAGTTAAACATCCCACTCAGTATCAATAATTATTTGTTAATGTTAGGTGTTATGTGTTAGGTGTTTATGTTAAAACTAAATTGCTATCATCTGATATATCTGCAATACACCATTACTGGAATAATATAAAGTCAGAAATATCTGAATAATACTTCATATATCATTCTCATTGTCTGATTTCACCTATTGAAGGCACAACTCTTGACAGATGTATCATATGTGATCAGGCTGCTTTTTAATGATATCCCCCACAGTAACTGAGTTTAAATTCTGTAATTTACTTTGTGATTGGAGCAACAGTGGGATTGTTTCATTACTGAATATGGAACTATTCCACACAGTCACCATATTGATGTTTCAATCACTCTGATAGAAAGCATGTTAGGACTTGCAGTGGGAATGGCTTTGCTATATGTGTGTTAATGAAAAGAAGAAGATTACATAGCCTTTTTTTCAACTTTATGTTAACTTAAGTTCTTGAAGAAAACACAAGCAGTCCAGGCTGACCAATCACAGTTCATGCAGTCCCAATGTGGATTCTCCGTAGCCTCCATGGACCCAAAGGGTGTTACATTTTTGAGGATGTCATCTATGGCATTGCTCCAGCTACATGTAAGTACACCATAAACCCTTTGTTTGTACAAGCATAATTTAGCCTTGATTAGCTGACACTGTGGATGTACAAGAGGTCTTATTTTGTCCAAAACATTGGATCCAATCTGAGCAGCAATATCATATATATAATAATGTGCTGAAAATAAATGTAAAAACATAGAAATAATTAATTTATCTGCTTCAAAGACCAATTTATAGAAATAATACACAATCCTTCTGCACAAACACTGAAACATTCTGTATCCAATTGGGTAATGGATCAAAGGAAAACACTTCACCTTCCAACCAATTTAATATGTATTTAATTTACAACTCCTGAGAACGAGTGGACCTTTGGAATATACAGACTTGAGTTAAGTTAAGGGCATTCCCGCATGAAGAACAGATGGTTTCCTGTGTATGTCAATAAAAAACAATTAATTAAGAAAAAGCATTGAGATCAATAATATATGCCATGCTCTAGCTCAGTTATTGAATATCTTACACCATTCCAGGTACACAGGTTCTTACATGAAAAAGATGGAGAAAATGCTCTACCTTTTGAATATTAATTTTCCCTAATGGTTGTGAATTGCTCTGATGGTAATTACCAAGCAGCACAAGTATCAGGCTTCAGAGTCAGGGAAGAGAGAGAAGTACATCATACAGAATAATGTAACACAACTTCAGTTATTTATAAATATTAATTATAATATTAGGAATTTTATTTAGTTATACAATGTCCTAATATGGTTGTAGAAATATTTCAGTTTGTATATATATAGTGCTAATACTCCAATGCATAATGCATAACCCACTAGTATACAGTATGTTCCTATATAGACTGACTACATTGTAATTCCTTTTTATTGTACTTTCAAAGTATACTGTTATTACGGTAGTTTCCTGAAGTGCTGCAAACATTTGCTTTAATTATTCAGCTCTGGCTGTAAAAGATTGATTGTCTTATTCTTTTTTTTTTTTCTTAAGTTCTGCATCTGACTTGAATACAATTTCCTCCAACTTTCTGAGGCTTTGGACCTCCTCTGAAATCTTTGGAGCCCCCCACATAGGCCAGCACTGCAGGTTAAATACCAGCGGCCAAATAAATCTGTCCCATCCATCAAATATTGACTTCATGACTCACATTAAAGGGTGAGTCCTGAATTTTAAGAAGGCTGCCTTATTGATCAGTGCCCAAGAGTCTTTCAAGCCGTGCGGAGAAGTCTATTTTGCCATGGTATTATTGTTTGTGAGAAACAGGCAGCAGTCTCCTGTTGACATTTTTACCATAGTGCAACTTGGTATAAACCATCACTAAATGTGCGTTGCTCATAAGAGTTTCCTCATTTTACCCCCAGGGTTCTTAGAAGTCAATTTGTTCGTCTGCATACATTTGGGAAGAAAACAATTTTGGTCTCCTTTGCATCTGAATTGCCAAAAAGCAGTGATGTTGCTGTCTAAAAATATTAATATAAAAGATTGACTGGAAGAAAGCAGGTTATTTTATATTTTTCTTACTATCAACAACCAATGAAAAGTCTATTACTCAATATTGTCTGATTTCTCTACCTGTCTGTGGCACACCATGCCCACTACTACTGAACACATGCATCCCATGTAGCATGTCTATCTACTACAGTGTACATTTATATACTAACTTGTTTGTGTCCTGTGTCCCATGTGTTAGCTATGGTTTAAGCTATTAAAACATAATTATTGTAATGTAATTCAGATATTAATTGTATATAAAAGATGAATCCTCCTTTTCATCTAGAACCACCAACAGTTACGTTTTTAAATTTATTCATTGAAATATCTTAACATCCACTAGACTGACTGTCATAAAACATTTGTACAGACATTCATGGTTATCAGTTCAGGTGTACAAATGACCTTTGATTCTCTGATGTATTTTTTTATTTTTAGAGCCTCTTTGAGGTTGTCATTTGCGGTTTTGAGTGAAATGTCTCAACAAGATGAGATGTGCAGACATTCACTCCCAGTGTTTTTATAAATTGTAAAAACATTGGTCTTGAGTCTTAAGTATCATCAACAAATCCTGTGAAAAGACAAAAAACAAAATTGAATCTGTGTTCAACAGATGTGTATTATGTACCTGTATACTAATAATATAATACTGTCCAAAAACTATAAAAACACATAAGAGAGACAAAAGACCTGCTATATTTAGTAATTCTTCCTTTATTTTTGAACACCAAAACAGGATGTTTCCATACACAACAAAAAAAAGAACATGAAGCAATATTTTTAAGTCAAATGTAACAGAAATATTATATTTTATATATACTAAGGTTTAGTTATTCAAAAAATGTAGTTTACTTATATTCTGTGCATCACACTCCAATCTATAGGTGGCTGACCCTTTACATTGCACTTATGTATTAAAGTTACATAAGAAATTTACATGTAATTGAAATACTTAAAGTCAACATTTTAGGGATAAATATTTTTTGAGTGCAGCCACTGCTGCCCGGTAGCTGCGAACCTCCAATATGGCTGCCAAAGTGTGTGCTATAAGACAAAGCCCCATGAAAGCAAAACACATTTAAACACATTAAGTTCAGCGACACCACTCTCTAAGGGTGAACACAACCTACAGCGTCTGTATCCTGTGCTGGGCCGCTCATCACATAGTGTCAAGCCTCTCCTGAGCTGCTTCACTGTAATAACTCTCACCTCCCATGGCAAGCTGTGTGAAATGTGCTTGACAGCAGTGTGTGTGTGTGTGTGTGTGTGTGTGTATGTTGCAGACTGCAAACCATTCAATTCTTACTGCAGAGAGAGCAGGGAAAAACTTTAGACCTTTATGAACCTCAGAGAGTGTGTGTTTGTTGCAAGAGTAACTTCCAGTCAGAGGTTATGTGCGGATGTTTTTTGCTCACACGTGCTAACTCGTGTGTGTTCCTCCTGATATGCTGGCTGTTAGGGGTGATAAATTGTGACACACATGCTAGCCACAGTATATCTTCAGTGGCGGTAGTTGTGGATTTCAGGGGTGGGGGTAGCTTGGTTGATGGATAGCAGCTCTAGATATGATGCTATGTGTGTGTATGTGTGTGTGTGTGTGTGTTACTGTCAGTTAGATCTCCAGCTGTAACTTGTAGGGTCTCAGGGATTGTTCCACAGCTAGAGTGATGAATTGTGACCCCGCACGTGTGTGTGTTTACGTGTATGTGTGTGTCAGCTCTATAACTTGTGGGGTCTTGGGGATACTTCCATTGCGAGTTGATGTATGGTCTAGGGGGGTGGCCAATAGGAAAAATGCTGAGGTTCTCAGTGTGTGTGTACGTCTGTGTGTGTTTGAGAGAGCAATAATCCCACGGAAGGGAGCAGGCAACATGAGTGATGGACAGAAACCCTTGGTTACATCAATCTGCTTCACTTACTCACACACACATTCTCTCTCTTTCTCTCACACACACATGCTCGCCTTGCATTTCTTACTTCCAACCCACTTGTTCTCTCGCTGCAGTCTTCTCTTACTCCGAGCCCCTCAAACACACATACACTGTGGGATAAGGAGCGGTATGGCTCCTGCTACACCACTGTGGCCTCTATTCTCTTGACTGTTGAGGTGAATGTGAAACAATGATGGAGCAACACTCCCTCGGCCTCTCTTTCTTTCTATCGCCGGCTCTGTGACTAAACAGGCCATGAGGACAGGAGCATAGGGAACACAATGTCCCTTAAGTACAATTTGGAATGGGGTAGAAGGAACACGACTCTACTCTTTAAGGGGAAATTAATGCATTGTCAAATTAAATGCTCATTAGATCAATTTTATCTTTCGGAAATGTGTTTTAGGTTGATATCACTCTCATGTCTGTGCATTAAGCCTACAATAACTGATTTCATTAGTCACTTGGGGGCAGCAGACACAAGTTGCAAACACAAAATTGACATATCTTTACTACTTAAGTTATGATGCCCAGCATTCATTTGTTTGTGTCCAATTTAATTATTCCCTATTCTTTTGTTTGTTTTTGGTCTCCACCAACTCCAGCAGGAAATATTGAAAATGTGAAAATGATACAAAACAGTAAAGTTACAGCTGAACACTGAGCTAAAACTCACAATAAAGCTCAGTGGAGCTGAGGGGAGCTGCAGGTTCATGTTATTCTCTGTAGGTTCATCACTACAAGAGACCTCTTCATATTGCAGACCTGCCAACACCTCCGTTCTTCCCATAATTGGCGTATTATAAATAATCATCATGCGCTGAGTCACCCAAGATGCGAGATCATTTGTAAAACAGAATCTACACACCATCCAAACCATTTGTCACCACAACTTGGCAACCATCTGATTCGAGCCGTCTCCCCGCTCCAGCCACTGAAACCTAATATCTTCACCTTAACATAAAGACTGGAGGCAGGGGGAAAAGATGCCTACCAACCCTTTGTGCATATACATTGTTCTTTATTTGTCATCTAAGACCTGCCTATGATTCAGCAGTGAAAAGCATTCAGATTAGGTAAGCTAACATAGAGTTCTCCATTTGATGTAATTGTTCAGTCATTAAAAATGCTGTCCTATGAGTGTCCAACCCAATATGATAAGGATCCAATTAGGTTTTGAAACAAGTAGATATTGTGGTGCATTGCAGGGAAGCTTTTTCAGAATCAGCCAGAAACAAAATTTACAGACACTGGTTGGAAAAGAACTGATAAACAAAAAAAAAAAACAGACCTTGTGGTCTTCTCTCAGGGCAACCTTAAGCACTGTCTCCCTCAGGATGAACCACCCAAACCCCAAAATATTAAAAGCTCATCCTCTGGCCAACACTTGAGGGCATTAGCTTTAAAGCAGAGATCCAGCAGATTCAAAAACCTTGGTTTTAACTTGTGGCTGGACAGTTGTACAGATAAAGCAAGCAACGTTTACACAACCTGAGCACAGCCAAACCTTTTTACTTGGCAATCCAAAGGTGGATCAACACTCAATTTTGTATTAATGTTTTTACATACATAAGCACTGAGTTGTGGACCTACAGTATGATGAAGGAGCCTGTATACATTCAGAATTCCCCTCTGCATTTGCAGCCATACTGTTAGTTGTTCTCAAAGTGGAATACCAGACTAAAATGAGGAATATAGGCTACTTGAAAGATGCATGTTTATCTGATACTTTGTATATTATCTAGTTGCCCAAATGAAATTCTTGATTCTGTGCACATTGGCAAGAAATTTCAGTACTGAAATCATGATGTCAGAACACATACAATGCAGTACTATGGAGCAGTAAACAGCACTATGGATTTTTAATCAATCCATGTGTAAGGTGGTATTCCAGATGTCCTCCCCAGCAATGTCTTCCAGTTTTGCCTGGGGGATCCTGAGGCCTCCAAAAGCCAGATGAGATATATAATCCATCCAGCAAGATCTGGAGTTAACCCCGGGTCTCCTCCCAGTTGGACATACTGGGAAAATCTCCAAAGGAAGGCGCCCACGAGGCATTCTAATCAGACGCCGGAACCATCTCAATTGGCTACCTTTCTACGCGAAGGAGCAGCAGCTCTACTGTGAGCTCCCTTCGGATATTTTCTTACCCCTCCACTGCTAAACAAAAGACCATTAACGCTACAGAACAGCAGAAATAAGGTGATAGGTATCCAGTCCTTTTTTTTCTGTTATTGTGTTGTGTAGACTAATTACTAAGTTTAATAGGCTACAGCATGTGTGCACTGTGTGTATATAACAACCTAATTAATTTGGCATTTGGTCTACTTTTACCCAGAATTCATTAGATGCTGCCAAATGCTATATTGGCAAGCAGCGAATCCACTCCAGCTGAAGACACCTCCGGTCCATGCAGCTGTTTAGTTACATCTGTAAAAAACACCACAAGCAAGTTCCTCAGGAGATCAGAGTCAAAAAAGCTCTACAGGTGCTCACAGCAGACGGGATACTGCTAAAACAAAATCCTGCCCTGCGACATAATCATTCAGCAGCAGTTGCTCCTGCTGTGAGATCAAGATGTTACACCGAACAGCCTGTATATGAATTCACAGGCCAATAGGTCAGACAGAAGAAAGTCGGTAAGGAATCAGGAAAGATGATTGCTTGCAATTTACAACTTTGTTGCTGAAGATAAAAGATACCCTGGACCAGAACGTCTCTGTGTGTGCTCAACTTACCCAACTTGGCTCAGCATTACAATGTGTCACAAAATTAACCAATCGGAGAACTAGAAATGGTCTATTCTGATTTAGTTGTTTTGGCTCTAATCACAAAGACAAAAGTTAACACTAGATTTCCAGCCACCAGTAATGTCATAATTAAATGGAGCAAATAGCAATAATACGCCACAATGTCAGGCAATCTATGAATTTGTAGTTTTGTGTTGTTATTATTCGCAGTAAAAAGTGAAGTTTTCTGGCAGGAGACATAGGAGCTGAAACAGCCAATCGAAATGGATCATTTCCAATTGTCAGATTGTTTTTTTTTTTGTGGCACATTGTAACACTGTGCCAAGTTGAGCGTGCACAGAGTGAGGACGTTAACAGAGGAAGAATGATAATGCAAGTGCAATCAGTTTGTGAGAGGGCATATGAGTAAAAGTGAGTGAGAGGGGTTATTATTGCAGATTGATACCAGTAATAACAAACATAAAATAAATTTATTGAGCACAGAATAGATTTTTGTTTGCTGTTGTTTATTTTTTGTTTGTATATCATAGAATTTATTTTCAAGATATAATCAATGTGCGTGCAAATCTCCCATTGCTCGCACAGGAATGAGGCACAAATATAATGTCATATGGACCCATTATATGTACCTCCCACAAGAAATACTCTCTTTACTTACTGATACCTCAAGTAATGTGTATGAGAGGGCCTTAAAAAGGTCAATAATGATACAGTGCGTTATATAATGACTGATTGTTGGACATCTATTCATACAACCAGCTATATCACCATCTTCTTTTTTGTCATCAATGATCTTGTATATGTTTTTAGACTTTACAACACTGCTGAGAACAGATGACCCTCTCAGGACTACACCAAAGTGGGATGTAACCAAAAACAATGCAAGTAACGTCACAGCTGCAGTGAAGCAGATGGAAAAGAATCCATTTCCCTGCTTTGCAATCACATTTAGCCCTGTTGTGGGGGAAAGCCTAAAACTCATCAATCCCACTATGGACAAAGTAAAAGCAATGGTAGAGCTTGTGAACAGAAGCGTATGATTTATGCATACATCAAGAGCCGCTTGGCAAGAAATGGGTATACCATCCAGAGCTTTAGCTGGCTGTGGAGCAGAACGAGTAAAAAGAAAAAGTAACTCCAGCACTGATCAAACTCAACACATCTCATGTTGAGAAGTGTGCACAGCTCTCTTCAATTGAATTTTATCTATTTTAAATAGGCTAGTAAAAAATACATAGAAAATCAATATGTGGTG
>NW_023339785.1:2771072-2777006 GCF_004916995.1 Morone saxatilis
TATGTAAACCCAGTGGTGCCTTTTTAAAAAAAAAAAAGTCTGGAGGTATGAAGATATAAAGAAGTGAGTTTACAAGATCTCTGTGGACTGCTCTTCATCTCTAATTAAGTCTAGAGGCTCTAGGTTACATTAGCCACTACTAGCATAGCACACATAATCTCTAACCAAGCTGTTGGAGGTCAAGTTGCAGTTAATAAAAAAATGCGACCCTTTTTTTAAGTAGAACTGTCCACTGTAAGTCAAACAATGCTATTGGAGTGCAATGTAGGTACTCCGTCAGCATCTCTTTAACAACTTTATCATCTTAAAAGGTTTTAGACTACTGTTGAGGCAGGTGTCTGTTTGTTAATTTCAAAAGTGTCTTATAATTAATAATAAAGGATGTAGGTATAGACTGATATTCACTGTTCACTTCTTTTTAGCTTACTCACATTCCATGACATCAACATCTGGAACAAAATCGCTGCACAGCCTTGCCTCTCCTTGGCAGGCCCTTATATACAGGCAAATTGTTGTATTGTGAATTGACACAGTTAGGAGTGAAGGTGTCAAAAGCAACACAATGTAGCATTTTTATTTTTACTCACAATCCCTAATTAACATCAAGCGGCACAGATGCATTCAGCACATAAATTGGCACACATAAAAATAGACCTTTTTCACAGCCACAGTCATTTTGGCATGTCATAGCAGGAAAAGCACAGGTGTAATTAGCAATGACTTTATTCCATTTAGGGGAGCCAGTTCCAGCGTTCTGATATTGTGCATGCTGGCTCACGATCATGGCTGACTGTGACACCTGATGGAACTGAGCCATTGTTAACAGCATTTGCTTTACCTGTGCTTTTTCTGCTATGACAGGTCAAAATAGGCTTGTTTGAGATTGAGAGTTGATCACCGGGGATCGCCGCACAATTCATGGTGGTTAGATTTGTGTCCGACTTGATGCCAACTTGTTTTGACATTGTGCACATGTGGGCAACGATAACCTCATGAGATCGAGGCAGCCGCAGTTTTAGAGCCAGGTACCACAGCTTCTCTCCAACAAGCCACAAGACCAGTGCATGATGGGACTGTCGCATGATTAAAAAGCTGAAGGCCTTTGACCGCAAACACCAAGTTTGGGGGAAAATCCAAATTTTCTGTGTGATTGCAATATTTAATGCTAGATTGCAGGATTGCAATTAAGCGCATTGGTATAGTTAACCCACCTGACCTAATGTTCCTTTAGTTCCGCTTGGTTTTAATGCAACAATTCAAAGAAGACATGCTTTTGTCCTCAGAGGAAAACCTTGTTGCATCCAGGCAACTCCATTGTTTCTTAGCACATTATCTAACCCAGTCGACAAACAGCAGCTTGTTCATGCAATTCATTCTGATATGCTGGTAATGTATATTTCTTTCACTTTTAATTTTTTCTATATATACACATTGCATAACTTATCATTCAATGCATGAAGCAGATCATTGCCAAAGTACTTGACATCAAAACTGATGTAGTGTTAACTGAAAAGCCTGAGGCTCAGAGAAGCTCAACTCTGATATACATAAGTCTCTTGGTGGAGCTTTTGACCACAATGATTTGATGGAATCATAAGTCTTTGAGTAGCTCAACAGCAACCAGAAGCAGATTAGATTCCCAGTTCATTCTAGACTGCAGGCCCTCGACGAGCTGTGGGAAATCATTACAGTAAATTAACTTTGCAGCAGAAAATGCCCCGGACAGATTAGACATCCGGGTTCCTCAGAAGATTGTTACCAACCAATAATGTCCTCTTCAATTTACGTTGGATATTGAATAACTGCTGATCTCCGTAGTTGGTGTTTGTTGTACTTTTTCTGTGTGGTTGTCTGATTTTTCCTCTTTCACTCGATCTACTTCCATCTTCATGGCTTACTCTCTTTCCAATTTTTCTCTCTATCCCAGACTCCCTCTACATTACTATAAAAAATCAAGCAATAAAGACCAATGAGAGCTGTGGGAAACAACTCAAGGTACAGTCAGTCTTTTCTTTCCAAACATATCATGCCCACAGTGGGTAAAATTGATCAGAGTGAGTTATCTACAGAACAGCAATACACAATGTGCCCATAATTTTACTGACTGTATTTATGTGAAATATATCATGACATTTTATTCTCCTCTGAAAATTCCTGCTGTTAGATTTCATTCTCACCATGGATGACACCAAAATAGCCACCCCCAACGGCAGGTCTGTCCAACAGGTTTGCACTACCACTTGGTCAGTGGCCTTCAAAAAATGTTGCTGTAGGTGCCCCTTAGCATCATTTTTGGACATGTAGTAAACTCCACAATTAAGTTAGCAATAATAAATACGTTGGAAATAAAAGCGTGCATGGTTAACATTGTGAAACAGTCACACTTTAGTTAAGATTAGGCCCAAAAACTTACTACTAACAAATATTAAATTAGACTCTGATCTGAGTCTGAATATCTATATAATAGCAGCAATAAGATCAGCTTTTTATCATCTTACAAATACAGACAAACTCAGCGACTTCATGTCAAATGCCGACATGGAAAAATTCATTCACACTTTTATTTCTAGCAGGGTTGACCACTGTGTTGGTGTGATGACAGGGCTCCCCAAAAAGACCATCAAAAAGCTTCAATTTATTCAAAATGCAGTCCATAAGAAGAAGTGCATCTCCTATATTTTGTAATAGTCATCACAATTTTTTATAATTTATTTTAAAATGTGGGGAAATGTATGACATATTGGGGTCAGGCTGTTTATTACAAAATGTACAAGATTATTACATAATGCGGTGTTATTACACCTGCGCCCTCTGTAAATAAGACTCATTGTAAGGTAATGGAGACAGAACAATTCATATTTTCAGATAATTATACATGAATGAAAACATACCTAGGAAAATGATATTCCATTTTTTGCCATGCCAATGTTACACACTTGACCTTTGAGTAAGTTACCTCAGATAACTTGCATACAAAACTTTTGGTGTCAAAAGCGACACAAACAGCAGCCTCCTGGGTTGAAGTCCTGCGTTTGTTGAAGCTACCATTCCTACTTCCTTGGAATTTCTACCTAAGAAGCAGTAACTGGCGAGTTGGGAGTGAGACCAGGCTGGTCTGTTACCAGCTGAATACCCCAGCATGCATTGTTGAAAAAGTTCTTAATGGTGAAGCCTCACAAACCAGCCTAGAATGCAGATTATCCATGTTTACCTGATATGAAGCTCCAACCAGAACCTGGTGGCTCTCAGCTGATCAGTCTTCTCTCTCACCATCTCCATCGCTGCTTTCCTCAGGGTTGGAGTCATACAGCTACACTTCAATGTCTGACTCTGACAACATGTTATAAAATGTGGAGTTATCCATAATATCCTCTGTGCAGATATTCTGGGAAGTTATTTTGGCTGACTGAAATGCTGTTCTCAGCTACAATGGCTGACTGAGATCTAATACATAACATCCCCGGCTCCCTGGAGGCCGACAGAAGACAACAGAACTTGTCTCAGCCAAATTCTCTGTAGTTCTCATTGTAGTTCAAACTAGGGTGCCACAGCTGGCTACAGATATAAGGGAATCACTGGCAAGTACTGCGTGGAAAAGATTGGAAATTGGCACACAGAAACTTTTTTTTGTAAGATATTCTTAATTTGTTGTTAATACCCAACACCATCTCTGGCTGTAAGAGTTATCATCATCAGGAGTCCTACTTGAGCCACATTGCTGATAAGCTACCATGATTAATTTAAGCATTATTAAAAACACAAGTTGGTCTTTACAAAGCAACAAAAAATAAGACATGTTCCTTCCTTGAAAAGCCAGACTTTTACCATGCTGACATTGCATCGCTCTGCACACATTTTGACTTTAAAATGAGCCGCAACCGTAGTAATATATTTAAGGACAAATTATAAAACAACTGTGAGAAAATACCAAATGAGTACACTTAAAAAACAACAATTTCCTGAGTACTCTAAAGGTAATTTACAGTCAGTCTGCAGTTCCTGAATATTGATTTATTGCTGTCGAGACAAAACAAATGTAAAGAAGTGTATAACTCAGTTCTAAGAAAATCAGTGACTTTCTTCCACAGCAACACCAAACATTGATCATCATATTTATGCAGCAGTGCTAATAAATTCAGTTCTTCCACACAGTTACTGATATAAAAATGGATAAAATAGGACATCAACAGAACATTAAGAAAATATTTCTTCATCCAAAACACAGTCACAGTAGCGATTCATCAGGTTTAGTTACACTGTTATACACTGTATTCAGTTTTCCGCCATATGGGCTTATTATTATATGACAAGCTAGTTATCCCAAATATTTTCAATACAATGTCTTATATTTCATAGACATAGTTTTAATGTTTATAAATCAGGCTTCCAAACCAAAAAAGATGTGCATAAAAGTTACAATATGTTCAAGGCACGACCTGTTGCAGTGCGTCACCATGTGATAACCAGAGGTTAAAGAGATAAAACAAAAGTATGAGGTCAGGAACATTAGTCTACTGTTAGTAATAACAGCAGTAAATTAATCTAAATTAAGAGAAGTATGTACCCCTAAAAATGCATCATACATCATTTGATAAGATCATTAATTTGATCTTTTTTTATTTAAGGTGTTTTTGAGGGGTTTAGTTTTCGCTTTTTAAAAACCCTTTAATGACACTCTAACTTGATTATATGCTGCTTCAATTGTACCTGATTTGTTAATTAAGGCTTTTATTGCCTTCATTAGGTAGTTGCAGCTGAAGGGTGCCAAGAAGGTGTGGAGAGAGAGGGGATGGCATGCATCGAAGGGCCGCAGGCTTGAATCGAACCTGGGCCACTGAGGTAAGGACTAATATTGAGGGGTTTGGTATGCTTTTAAGGGTAGATTATGGAGTAATTCAAGGTATTTTAAGGGATTTTTGTTTCATAGTAAAAAACGAAAGTGGAAAAATAAATTTTACCTTACCCATTTTGTCTGCCATGGTTACCGCTGAGGCCTAGTCGGCTGTTACACGTGTGTACCATTCATTATGTGAGAGTGATGATTGAGGAATGGATCAATGGAACAAGCAACCAAGTTCCAAAGGTTAATGACCTGTAAACAAAATGTATTTATATGGTCTGGAAGACAAAGATAGGGCAAGCCAGAGCATTGTACTGGAGCATGCAGTATGTCAGGGATCTGACAAAAGGAGGTGTTGGTTTCAATTTCACACCTGTAGGCCGACAGAACAGGTGGCAGGCTGACAAATGGTGTCTGACTGCCAAACACAACCTAGCTGTCTACAGGTGATTGAAACTGTGTGTAACATGTGCCATTTCTGCGACTGTGTGTGTGTATGAGTATAGTAAAGTCTGAGCATGCACCCATGACCTAAATCAACTTTTTCTAGTAACTGTCTGTAAAACACTGGATGTCTTGTGTCACAAATTAGTCTTGGTAATATCAGAACTTAACTATACGTTGTGCATATGATGGCTGCTTTGTGTAGCAAGTGGCATTAGCTTTGAATTTCAAGCTACTTACAAACCAAGGATGTACAGAAGATGTATAGGCTCGGTTTGGAGCCCAATGTGTATGAATTGTAAAGAATATAAAGATGGCCCATGTGGAATGTAGGAAATAATAAAACTTCCATTTTGTTGAGTACAGTTTATATTCTACCACACACTGTGAAAGTTTGGTTTGGCATTTTGACCCAGGTTTCTCGGGATTAAATGGGTAGCTCACCATAAAATGCACTGAGATTCCAGTTGTCCGTAAAAGGTCACAAGGAATAATTATTAATTACAATTTCAAAATTCTGATGTTGTACAACATTTCAAGCATCACTTCAATTAATCAATTCGCTCAGTAGGAAAAATTCAATTCAATTCAATTCAATTCAATTTTATTTGTATAGCGCCAATTCCATAACAGAAGTTATCTCAGGACAC
>NW_023339785.1:2777106-2783909 GCF_004916995.1 Morone saxatilis
AAGAACCTCCCGCGACCTATTTTGGGAAAATCAAAAAAGAGGTTCGCCATTGTTTACCTTTCTTTCTTTCTTCTTTCTGCGTAGATAATAGCCAAAGTCGGGAGCCTTTACTCAGTTGGCGACACCTCTGTTCAGGAGAAGACTGCAACTAGTGTCACTCCCGTGACGTCACATTCTTGTCGCGCGACCAGGCCATTGTCGCGCGACAGGTCGGAAAGGGTGAGTCTACATGATGCTTTAGGGGGGCTGCCGGGGGTGGGGAGTTAGAGTTGAACCTATTGAAGAACTGGTTCAACTCGTTGGCTCGTTGTTCATTCCCCCCAGCTGCACCCCCTCCTCTCTGAAAGCCGGTGATCTCTTTCATCCCACTCCACACTTCCCTGGTGTTGTTGTCTTCCAGTTTGTGGTGCAATTTCAGGAGGCTCATTTTGGTACACAGTCCCATTAACAAAAAAGAGCAAGTTAAAATCCATCAGAAGAGTGAAATCTCGAGACATGAGGATGATATGCCTTGCAGCATGTGGTAAGGAACGTTTTCCTAGCTTTCAACAGGCTCTACAGGTATTATGTCATTTCACAGAGCTTTGATATCATGTCTGGGGGATAATGTCAGTAAATCTGAGTAAAGTACAGACTTTGCCTGTTTCGTGCAAATGCGCAGCATTAAATACAGACATGGGGAGTCATTTTTAAATCAGATGAGATCTCCTGGTAACAGAGGTGTGGACACACGACTTCAACTGGAGTCAGACTTGAGTCACAAATTTGATAACTTTAGACTTGATTTGACAGAATCAATGATACATTCACTTGGACTTAAACCTTTTGACTTGATACCTTCCACTCAGAGTTATTTAAGTGTGCCACTAATCAATTCATTTCCCTAACGTAACACTATTCATTCCAGAAAGTCGACACTTACTTCCCCCCCCTTTTTTTGGACCAATCTGACAGCATCCAATCAAGTTGCAGGAGAGAACCATGAAGAACTAACGTTACATTGCCAGTTGGAAAAATGGTACCAAATATAATTTTGTTTGGTCCGTTCTGATGTTAAAATGCCATTACATTTGGTGGAGCACATTATGACTTTGGTAGGACTCAGAACTAAAAGTTTAGGACTGTCAGTCTTCAGACTTGGGAGCTGAGTTGGGACTTGTTGTTGTTGTTATTGAGTACTTGTGATTTGCAAAACAATGACTAGGCCCCACCCTTGCCTGGTAATATACTACCAGTTTTGTGTGAATAGGGCTTTAGCCTATAAGCTTTGGTTTGATAACACGACACATAGATATCCAGTGAGAAATTGCAGCTAGTAGTAATTATGATGACATAAGTTAGCTCTACAGATAGTGGGAAATTAACTGTAAGTGAAATATACAAAGCACAGAACCTCACGTGTAACATTAGCGTTACACAAGTAGCATTAGCATAAAATGACTGCTGTTTGCAGTTAAATGCAAAATCTGAATATAGCAGACACTCACAATACAGTATGACAGATGTGTTACATTAGTGCAAAAACATATATTAGATGACTGCAGTGTGAGCAGAAAAAACCTGCTGCCATAACAAACTGATGCAATGTATGCTTACCATAAAACTAGTGTTTCTTCTTCATTTGGTTCTATCTAAAACTATCCAGTATTTCATATAAAATCAAGGGTTCTGACCAACCAGATTGCTATAGCTAACAACAGATTCTGAACTTTGAACTATCAGAAAGTTTCTTTTCGTAAGTTTCATTTTTCACCCATTACTTTTGTTATTCGTGCAGTTTTAGCCATAAAAACAACTGTACATAAACAGCATATTATTTTAATTGATTACGTTTTTTCTACCAATCACTAATACACCTGTTTCTGATATAAATCCAGAGCTTTTAATATTGAATCAAAATGACAGAGGGAGCTTTATTATTAACACTATTTCATTGAAAAGGAAAAATAAACATAATCGTCACTATTGCTTTAAACACAGTCCAACTTCATTAGTCAGGGATGCAGACATTTCTTATGTCGCTGTTGGTTGCCAAGTTTTCAGCTGTTCTCAATTTAACATATTGCTGCAGCAGTAGGGGGGAAACATGCACACTGGCATACATTTGCATATTTGATTAAATTATCCCAACTAAAGAGGCCATAGTGTGCTCAAATGTTACAGTGATAATCAAGCAGTTGCTACTGGAAGTATTATGTAAATTACATACACATTTATGTGTGTGACAATAGGTGCTCAAGATCATAAATAAAAACATACTTCAGATCTAATAGCCACATACAGTATTAGATTTATATGTAATGAGATGTCTTGGGGTCTTGTGTTGGGGTGGATGGCAGCTGTACAAAGTCCACGACTGCCACACTATAGCGTCCACTCTGCTTTCTGGTTAGGTTTAGGCAATAGTCCTTTTTCACAGCAGCCATTTTGACATGAAATAATAGGGTAAAACAGGTTCCATTCCCTTCAGGTCAAGCAGGGTCAGGGTGCTGCTATTGTGCATGTTGGCTCACTGGAATAACTTTGCTACACTGCAATTGAATAGAGCCATAATAAGTATAGTCATCATAATTATCATAATAATAGTTAACACCTTTGTTTACCCTACTATTTCATGTCAGAATGGCTGCTGTGGTAGGTCTAACACAACAAAAGGTCTATAAAAGCACTTTGGTTAAGGTTAGGGAAATCTCGTGATTTCCCCTAAATGTGCATAAAAAAATTATTATGTCTACAGATATTGCTGACATTTTCTGTATTAAAACACACCTCAGTCTTTCCCAAAACATAACCATAAAAAAGTTGAATAATGCTTTATATAGCAACAAATTAAACAATATCAGCAATGTTCAGTATCAACATTCTTGCAACTTGCTAGGTACATTAATTAACTACGTTTTTCTATTTGGTTAACATACAAACAAAACAAAATTGCTGTTGTAAACTGTCAGTTTAGGTGCAAACAAAATAAAAAATACCATGAAGCAAATTACACTGGTAATGTAAAAACAATGTTGCAGTCTTGTGTTGGATTAAGCAAAATTCATCTATAGCACTCCATTAGCTTGCTGCTTTGTTATTCTTGTTTGGACTGTTGAATCTTAACCCTGACACAACATCTGCTGAGGGACAAGATATCATTACTATGACAAGAGTCGGTACACACCAGGGATGCTGGGATGTGATGATACAAGAGTTCTGGATTGATCCAGGTCTGCCATCATGCACTTTGTAATCAAGACATGTGCCTTTTCCCCTTTCTGTTCTAATATTGCCACTCTCTCTCTCAGGGGGTGACTGAGTGTGGACATGCATGCAGTGTAGTATACCAATAATATTGGATTGTATTGGAAAAAAGGTTTAGGAGGCTACAGAATTCAGAAGAGACGGCACGCAGAAAAAAGTATCCCATCTGCAGTGACTACAAACTCATGCTTTGAAGAATAGAGGAGCTGTGACCTGGTATTCTGCAGTCGCAACATACAGTACATTGTAACAGGTCTGTTTCACATGTGGTCAATTACAAAAGAACTTGATATCCATGATGTACCTGCTGCTTTGGTGTAGACAATGAAAAATGGATGACATTGCTCTGGAACAATCAGCCAGAGAGATTGGATGACAAACTGAGTTCATTCAACACGTTCAAATGAGCAAGTCGGTCAAAGAACCTAAAGCAGAAAGCCTGTAGAGAATGCGGTTTCCTTTTGCCTTTGGCTGTCAAAGATATATTTACCTCTCTCCTCCATTCAGTGTTTCCAGATGTACTGTAATGTAGCTTTTTGTACAATGCAAATCAATGTTCATAAAAAGAAAAACCTGAATTTACCAATATTTGCAAGTGATATAGTTTCAGTTCTTTTTCCATCACAGCAAAATATAACAGCCTGGTAAATTCTAAAATAGTTTAGTTTTATAATTCACATTTTACTAGGTTCGCTGTAAAAAAAAAGTGTGATTTGAATTATTTTTATTCAATCTCCTACATTTTAATGAAGATGAATACATGAAGTCAGTGTTTTTCCAATGTTTTACACTGCATACAACCTCAGAAAATCTCCAGGTACCACTATTATGAGTGTAAAACCCAACAGCATGTTAATAAAATAATTAAGTTAACACAACAGCAAAAAATGTGGAGTCACTCATTCCCAAGTAATAGATCAGTTGTTTTAATGAACATGCATTGGTGCAGTATTTTAAGTATTGGTGATTTGTTTCACTGACTAATTTTTCTGAACTGTTAGCCCCACTGTGCTGTAATTCTTTAGATTTTTCAATATTTGTTCATATTTCAGTTTATAAATCATCATATGTCCAAGTAATTCTTAATGATCCGCAAAAGTGTAAAGATTTGATATTAGTCACATAAAAGCAAGTAGGCTAGCAGTAGTAACAATTAGTTTAGATAATCATCAAATAATTAATTGGCACTTTCATAATAGATTTATTATACATAGTTTTTTATCATACATCAGTTGTTTCGAAAGGTAATATAATTGGTTTTAGTGAAAAAAGTTGAATAAATAAAACGTAACGGAATAATCAAATATCTTTTTGTTGTTGTTTGAGTTAATGAACTTGCATGGTTTAAGGCAGTTGGTTTCCTCAAAGTTTAGTTGACTTATCGAGTTTTAAAATACAGTAGCATAGACATACCCTCGAGAACCAGTGCATTAAGTAATTGATGCTTACAGTATACATTTAGTGTCTTTGTTTAAGCCATTAACCACGATTCTCTGATGTACATGTGAAATTATTAAGGAAATCAGGCAGAAATTGGCCCAAAACAGCTTCTGCAGACAGGGGTTTTACGATAAATTGGAAAATCTGAGAACCTATGCTTGAAACACACTGAATTCAATAGTTTTTATGAGAATTAAAAATAGCATTTGGCTTGACTTTAAAATGTGACATTAGACAATGTGTTTTGAAATTCTTTTCAGACGGTTCAGTTCAGTTGAAAAGACTTGCAACAGTGCTACAAGCTTTAATAGTCAGTGGTGAGTAGAAATGACTAAAAACAATGTTTTAATCTCTTTGGAAAAAAAACACTTCAGCAACTTCAGGGTAAAAGATGAGATAAATCCCATCCATTCTTTCTCTCTTGGATTCTCTCTCCCTGTCGCACAGCCCAAACAAATGCAGTCTTTATCTCCCACTCCCTCTCTCTCCCTCTCTGGCAAGGCTATTAATTTTAATATGATTGGAAATTTCCCCTAAAAAACTCCAGGGACTCCTGCAGCCAGACCGGGCTGCGAACAAGAGATGAAACTTCAACTAGTTTCAACACTCCAGGCACTTGAACGTCAACAGTGCTGTCATCGCTCATAGGGCCCCGATACATCTAACCACACAGCCATCCCGTCTTTCTCAAAATCAGGATCAAAAGCAATCAAGTGGCCCTCCCTTCCTCCCACCCCGCACCAAACCCTCCCTTTTTAAATTGTATTTCAAGTGAGTTAAATTACTGTCAAAATAAGTGGGAAGCTCTGATGAAATGTTAGGTAAGACCTGGCAGAAAATTCAAGAGACGTGATTATTTCCAACCTCGCCAGACACTTTGAAAAGCCTCCAAATGAGAAACATCACAGTGCTTTCACTAATTTGAATGCTACTGAAACCACAAATAGAAAGAGACATCTAGCATTTTGAAATATGACAGTTACTAACACTGGTATAAATATTCACCTATTTGCTAACAAACCACAATTCCACGGTCCAGTGTGTTAACATCAGGGAGGATTTCTGCTATTTGGGACACTTTCGGTCAGCGGCTTCAGTCCTTCTCCTGCTCCTTCTGGCAGCTTTCATTTCCTTTTGTGTACTGAACCTTTACACACTTCTCTTTGCGCCCAGTAAATTTTCATGACTCTTGAATGTGCGGCCAAGCTGGCAATTCAAGCAGTTATTGATTAAAAGTGATAAACTATCTCTCATAAAAGCAGATGTGGAGGTATTTATGGCTGTATGTTGCCTCAGCTGGACAGGATACAGTAGCGTTTAGCTGAGCTGTCATGCTGTGATACAATGAACTGCTACGTTTTGATCTCTGATTCAGCAGTTTTCACGCAGTGCAGCTGTAGCTGCAGCCATACATGAATCCTTCAGTGTGTTTATTGCTTTTTCTAATAGAATAGGATTTGCTACACTGCAAGCAAAAAAAAAAGCCCATCTTGTCAGTAATTTAGTTTAATTGAGACTACATGTGAAATCTTGGTAGATATCTTGCAACAATAATAAAACATTGAAGAGTGTACGTTAAAGGTTTATCAGGTAACTGTAGGATAATTTATTTGAACAGCCGTGTAGGCAGCAGTCAAGTGATGTCTAAATGTTGTCCAGAGAGAGTTGCTCCAGTTGACATATATATAACATACGCTATATTTGAAATCTCATATACGGACTTGCAGTATATTATGTGAAATCTTGTTGATAGACGTAGATGGTACGTCACGACAATACATAGTAACTGGACCAGTGTGTAGGATTTAGTTGCATTTAGTGGTGAAGTTTCAGATTGCAAGAAACTGAACACTGCTGGCGTCTGTATTTGACAACCTGAGAATGAGAACAGGCTGTGAAGCGTGTGGGAGAAACTATGGTGACCAAGAAACTCATAAAAATGCGTATAAAAGTGGTTCAACATGGCAGACTCCATGGAAGGCGACCCACTCCTGTGTAGATAAAAACGGCTCATTCTAAGGTAATGAAAACACAACAATTCCTAAATTCAGGTGATTATAATGGCAGTTAATTCATAGGTAGTATGAAAAAAATACCTATGAATATTATTTGACAAA
>NW_023339785.1:2784009-2793256 GCF_004916995.1 Morone saxatilis
AATTCCTAAATTCAGGTGATTATAATGGCAGTTAATTCATAGGTAGTATGAAAAAAATACCTATGAATATTATTTGACAAATTCAGATTCAAAACATTGAAAACTACAACCAAAAATGTTTCACGCGTCAGCTGACAATCTCAGAGTTCATTTTACAGGAAATAATTGCTATTAAGCAAGCAGCTCTCTGATTTCCATTTCACCTGGACTTTAGTGTTTGCTTCTGTACCCAAGTAGTTTTAGTTCTCTAATGTTGTCTACACGTACCACGGTACCCAATAGCACTTTGTGTTACCTCCCCCCAGTCCAGTAGCTGACTGTGCCGGGACTGGGAGCTCCCAGTGAACAGCATGTCCTGCAGCATCTGCAGCAATAAAGTCCTGAGGTGTTTTTATTGCCGGTTTTGGCTGCTGCAGTTGGCTAATGTTGCTGCACAAGCTAATGGCATCCAAAATTGCTGGTGGCAACGATTAGCTTTAGCTTCTTTTAGTCAGAATCACCTCTGTACTGCTGTCGTCAAACCTTCTGTCCTGGACGTTGTGTTCACTGGGAGGCTGCTGAGCTCCGTTTGGTTACACACTAACAACAGCTACATTAGCTGTTAGGCAATATTTCCTCCAATAAATATGATCCATTTTCACCCAAATCAAGTTGTTAAAGTTGTGCTTTTGTACAAGTGAACTTGTACTTAGTATAGTTAGTACAATAACCAGTGAGGTAAAACAGCCCAGAAACACTGCACTCTGGCAGAAAGCCATTCTGTTGCTAGCTAGCTAACTAATAAATCTTCTCTCTGTATCGCTAAGAGTTGATTGAAATGATTGATGGGTGAATGTCATGATGTTATTGGCTGAAGTCGCATTTTGTTTTACAGGAAGACAACATGATTGGATATTGATGTAAAAATACAAAGAAATTGAGTTTTTGTGAATGTTTTGGCATACATTGTTAAATAGGGATATAGTAATATGACTGAGGTTTAAACCATAAAGGGTTAAAATGTTAATTTCACCTGAACTATAATTGTTTGTCTGACACAGGACTTTGTTTCACAAATGGCGCACACGACTTTCTGCTGTGGCACTAAACATTTACAACGGAGGTAAACTGCGTGCTGAGGAATCCTCCATGTATGTAATTCTGTGGGAAAAGTGGCTGTTTCTATGCAACGGACTGATTCAATCTCAGATTGTTATTGTTAACAGTAATGTCAGTGTACTTTTATTTTAGTTGGGATTAAAAAAGTGATGATTTGCCACTTCTTGAATACTGTTGGAACACGTAGAACTTCAGCTAAAACTGGCTCATATATATTTGTGAATAAAAGCGCTGCTGTGGAATTGTTTGTGTGTGTGTGCATCGGGATGCAGTGTGTGGGATTTAAGGCATGCTGTGCGTGACTGCGTATGTCATTCCCTTGTTTGTGCATCTGTGTGTGTGTAGCTAAGGATGAGGCATAAAAAGACTGGACTGAGTTGGAGGCCACCTGGGAAGGCAATCCACAGGAGATATCACACACACAGGCAAACACAGGGACACAGCGTTATACTTCCTAGGTGGTCATACAGTTCTCCCTCCAACTCAGCACAGAGTTGTTCTGTGACACACACACACACACTAAATACAAGCATGCTGTGTCGCCCATACAAAATGTGAGCACTTGTCTTTTCTTTTTGGAGAGTCGGGGGATTGCCTGGCGCTGAAAAAAACGCCAACAGTCAGCCAGAGATTGTGGCTGAAAAAGAAAAGACACCAGCTGAGGTCAAAGTGTTACCTATTGACTGGGACAGGAGGTATATATCATATCACAGCTCTGATATTGGCTCAGAAGTGGGCTGTCATGCATGGCTTTCTCACCACCGCCGTAGATAATACTGTAAGCTGAGTGTTTGCCGATACCATTCACTTCCAACCGCTCAGCCAGCTGTTTCAAGCTAGTCGGGTCAGATGTCTCATTGGGCTATTCTTGTTGAGACTAATAATTGGGAGAAATTGTTCCTAAAGGAGTCTTTAGTCTAAATAATAGCTTCTATTGCAATCTGAAGGCCCACTACTCAAATACATACATACAATAAATACAATGGTGCAAAAGGACTGTATTTTAGCAGCACTGTGTATGCTTAAGATTTTTCCTCTGTAACGACCACTTTGTTTGTGTGCTGCAAAAGCCTCCCTAATGAAAACTGTGGTGTTGACACTCTGAGATGGAGGGCATCCTCAGTAACTATGGGTATTTGTGATATCCTCATTGTAAACTGTTACAAGCACTTCTGGACCTGAGTGGATTACTGAAAGTGAGAAGAAGAGTTTGCTGAATGAACAGCTAATGACTAGTGGGCGGCTGATTTTTTAATGGCCAATGGCCGAATACCAAAACCAAGAAAAGTCACGTATAATTGTATTCCATAAGAAATCCGGGCATAGATTTACAGCTGGATGATGTTGGATTAATCACTAATTAAGACAATGTCATGAGTAAATAGAGAATTTGAAACTGGGTCATTACATTAAAATGGTTCAGAATGGACCGTCAAAGATATAATTTTGTATTTCATAGCATTATAAATATGTCAGACCTGCAATAAAACAATATTTGCAAGCTCAGGATTTATCATTTTTATTTTTTATTTTATTGTATTTTATTACACCTGTGACCGATCAGTGGCCGAAATCGTCTTTGTCGTCAAAGCTAACACCACACAGCATGCAGCTAAAATAAATTTTTTTTTCGTTTTGTACGAGTATTAGGGCCAGACTAAGAAATTTTTTTATTTTGTTGGAAATTACGAGAATAAAGTCGTAATAATATGAGAATAAAATAATAATAATACAAGAAAAGTAGTTTTAATGAGAATAAGCTTGATAGAGTTTATCAAGATCTGGACGTGGCAGCCTGCAACTAATTAGCAGCCCAGCCTGAGCCCAGCAGCTGCTGTTTTGTCTCAGTCGTAACGTACAGTCAACAAGTAAGCTAACGTATTGATAATATCGTCATTAAACAATTTTGGCTGGCTGAGCCAACAGGCTTGACAGTTCTTATAAAATTAATACTTTATTCTCATAATATTAATGACTTTATTCTTGCAATGTTACGACTTTATACACGCAATATTATGACTTTATTCTCGTAATTTTTACTTTACCACATTTCAAATTAAGAAGAAAGCATTTGTGCTCGTAAAAACAGATCAAATCAGAGTTTTATGCATTTATTTAGTGTTTCATCACATGAATGTGAGAAATGGTCAGAACAGGCATGTGCAAATCACTGTAGTTTAACTACTAAAAAATGTAATATGTGAATAATATGAAAATATAGAAGATTATCATTTTATTTTACTTCGGGCTAATAAGTATACTTGAATTAATTTCTTCAGCCATTAAAAACAATATTGAGAATTGAAATACTGCCTTCTTTTTCTCTTTAATTGTTGGCGACCCAATCTGAACAGTTAATGAACCAATCAAAATAAGTAACAAGACTTTTAGTTGCCTAAACAGAACCTTAATTAGCTCTGTTTTTTAATGGTGCATGTAAACCTTTTAGTTATCTGCTGGTCTATTTTTTACACACACACACACACACACACACACACACACACACACACAGACAGGTGCATTTCCAATTTCATGTTAATTATACATCAGTTCCTTTAGCTGAGCCCTAGGTGCTCAACATGTGGTCGCTGTGTGTCTTTGTGGGTTTGTGTGTGTGTGACTGTTTGCATTTGTAATGTCAGTAGTAAAACTGAACCCCAAGCCAATTAAAGGCTGCTACCTCAGCAGTAGCAGCAGAGCTTCCAGGCCTGTTGAACAGTGTGTGGTAATAAGCACTGCTCTACCCCTGCCTCCATTTCTGCAAGGTGTCAACCATGCCATCGTATTTTTCTCTATTTATCTAATGAAGGCAGAAAGCATATTCAGTGCATTGAAATGTCACAGTTTGAGCACACAAATGAACGTCTTACTAGGACTGATGTGTTGTAAAATGATGAATTAAGGATGTGTTGAGGCTATCGCATGGTGTTTAATTACAAGAGCTTCGAGTGTGCTGGTGGAAAACACAATCCTGTCATGAAACTAAATTGCTTGTTGTCACACTTTTCACTTCTATGTGCTAAAGGTTGCAAAGGGTTGAGGCCTTGATACAAAAATGTCATTAAATAGATTCCTGTGGTTCTCATACAGATAACAATAAAATTGACCTTGACTTTATATCTAAAGAGAGCGATCAAAATCTTGGGTTTAAGTGGGGTATTCCTGCAAGAGTATATATTAATGATACTTTTCAGGTCATTTATTTAGCTGTGTCTGCTATCAGAGGATCATTATTAAAAAATGGATTTACCTAATTATACAGAAATGAATCAGAGATTCATTAATGGAAATAAAGGGACATAGTGCTGAAAGTGGTCTTAGCCAAAGTCACCCATGTCCGGTTTAGAACTCCAGGTCATGTGATGACATTTTAGAGTAACGCCCACACCTCTTCTCCATTCCAGGAATTACAGAAATGCTGCAAATGAAATCAGACTATTCATAGAACTGATACCATAGAAGGAGCTAGTCTACAAAGCAATCTGATTTATTCATTCATAAGGCGTAAGGTAAGCGTGAAAGCTTACAGGCACAGAGGGATCACTGTACAGCAGCCAGTCTTATTTAATTATACAAGTGAGAGAGTAGAGATCGGTTTACAGACTCTGAGGAATGCAGTATGATATGCCTCCTCTGCCAAGGAATCATTCCATATGCTTACACTGTCAGATTCCAACATGAGGTCTGTGAGTTGACCCTGAAGTCCCGAGCACATGCTGGCTGATCCAAAGCCCAATGCTCGCTGCATGCGTTTGGCCAGTTGACTTGGAAGTATCTCAATATACAGAGCTGGGATTCATTTGCTGGCTCATACTGGTTTGAAAGTCGACCCTAGGGATGATAAACACACAAACTGTATGCCAAACATGGTATTTCCCAGCTGCATTTACATCACTGAATCTCCAAGCTCTTCCTTGTACTTCTTTCCTGTACCACCACTGTAAAAAAATGGGCAGTGATATGAACTCCGCTCCCACTCCCTCAATAAAGTTTTAATGCTTGGTATTAGAGCTTGTGATCTACAACTTACATTAATTTGGCAGACACTGTCCAAGGTGACTTAAAGCCTGCAAATATACAAACTGCCATGGACGGCCAGGAATTAAACTATCAATAATGGCTAAGTATGGCTAATATACTTGACATACTTTCTAACACCTCAACTACAGCCACCCCATTTTTTTCAGTTAGTTCTCAGAGTACTGGTTAACTTAAAACCAGCTCAAGGTTCCTGTTGTCGTCCAGTGGTTTAAGTTCTTCGGAAATCTATAACGTGAACAGACATTGATGTTTGTCGTTAGCAGGGCTTAAAGGAGCGACTATATATATATATATATATACATCTATAAAGACTTGGCCATCTGTCAAATCCATACTCCAAACAACATATCACCAGAAAGTTGGGGTTCATAGGTCAAGAGGAACTAACACAGGTATTTCTTTATTTCAGCAAAAGCTAACTTAGCATACACATTAACACTATCAGTAACATTATACAATTAGCATTGACAAGCTCTAATAGCCAATTACTAATAGTCAACATTAGTATTAACAGCAATTTATTTACCAGTCTTTCCAGTGGAGGAAAACAATGCCAGTATTAACTTTTGCTTTGCATCTATTTCCATCACTTCTTTCTTTGCAGCCAAACATGGTTTCTTACCCTAGGTCCAGTGTTACTTATTAATCCTCATGTTGGACTGAGGGCAGACTGGATGGTACAATGACTCACTATTACCTCTTAAGGTACAAAGTGGTATTACAAGACAGGATGGGCCAGTGCTAGCAGGTAGCATGCTCACTCTAGGAGATATATTAGCAGCATAATACAAAGACATCTTTGACATGTCAAAACTGTTATTTCTTCATATTGTGTTAATCAAATAAATATTCAGTTTATTTTTTTCATGTTTTATACTAAAATTCTTACATGTAGGCTGCTTTCTTTAAAGAGCTCTAAATGGAACTGAAGGTATTCCTAGGGATAACCTTATATGACCTTGAAAGGGTTCAATATTGAACTGATTTTGTGGTTCTCTATAAAGAGCTCTTACATTACTGGAATGCTCTAAAAGCAAGGAATTGGAGGCCAGCATTCAACTGTATAAATCTATAACTTTCCAGAGCTGACAATCTGACAAGCATGCCTGCTTTGCACAGCGATTGGCGTGGTGCTTGGAAATGAGAAAGCAGGGTGTGAACTTCTATCTCAAGCTCTTTTTTTTTTAATTCTTGACACATCTACTTGTCACTTTTCACATGAAGCAAGTACAACACCGTGTGTCTTCCAGGAGAGTCTTAAAAGTGTGTGTCCCATTTTTACAATTCATTGCATCTTGATCCTCTTTATGAAGGCAAGCTTCTTGCCCTGATATGAAGTGTGGCCACTTAGGGCAGTTGTCAGCAGTTTTGCCTCTAGACATGTTCAAACAAACTAGTTCAAGAGTGCAAGAATTGTCTTGTTGTGTGAAAATTACATGGGTAATCATCATCAGAGTGACATTTGACCTAACCAATGGGGTACTTGGCCGGACGATGGGGTACTTGGTCGTGAGCCGAGGGGCATTTTGTGGGGACCTGGGCAGAGAGCAGGGGCGCTTAGGCTTACCATTGGTGACCAGAAGGGCACTTCTGCTGATCATGGGGCACTTGACCTGACCTGAGAATTATTTGGACCCCTGAAGTGCCCCTCTGTTGTGACATTAGGCTAGAGACATATCTTGGTTAAACAACAAAAATAGGTTTAGGCAGTGCAAAGAAAAGGACAGGGTGAGATGTATTGTAGTTTTGAAGCAACAGCGATTGGGAAGAAAATATATGTGCTCAGTGGCTACAGCAGTTGTAATTTCCTCCTTCCTTCCTCTTTCTCGTCTCCTTCTCTGGTACCTTATTCCCTTTGAGGGTCTTTTTAGGTCTGCCTCTGAGGCCAGGAAGAAGTGCTGCAGGAAAGGGTGAGTAAAGTGGAGCCCCTTTTACTCTCTCACACACTCATAGAGTCTGGGCAAATTTGATGCCTGTTTTTAATGTGCATGTCTTAGCATCTTGTCTTAAAAAACTGTACTGACTTTGTTGTTCTCCCTTAATCCTACTTTTCTGGCCTAGCATCAAAGTTAAAAATGGGACTCCTGATCCGCCACGATCACCAGCATCATCATCATCACTCTGACAGTGGGCCTCTGGAGACCGAGCCACATGGCGATTCTCCCTCTGCCAAACTCCACTCTGCTGCTTGCCTGTAGACAGCTGGTTTTCTCATAGGGGACTAACATTCACAGGGGATATCCAGGGATTTGAAATAATTACAGAGATAATCTGTGAATTTAATCCTGTGTAATTATGTTACATCTTTCACTTATAAATGTGAGAATCCCATAACGTTCTTCACAGATATAGGGAGCACAGGAGTACACTGGTTAATAATAACAATGTCTTTTTGGTTTATTTTGATGCATAAGTTCAGTCTGCTGCTGTTGAGCTATACATTTTTCTGAATTTTCTTCACAAAGTTCAAAGTCTTGCTTTGCTGAATCAGATCAGAGAGCGATACATCTTCATCTTCTGGCAATTGTATATCCTGTAGGCAATTTTCGATCCATTAAACTGCTTTAGGCAATGCAAAAACTTAATAATGCATGTAGAAATAATAAAAACTGACAGGTAATAAATACATCCTAACACTAGTGGACAATACTGTCAAATTGATGATTTGTGTGGCCTCAAAGATTTGATCATTTCAAAGAAATGGGCTCATTAGACTTAAATTGGATGTGGTTGTCTCATATTGTGTGGTGAAACTAAATGTTGTCTCATAATGGGTGCCCAGGGACTGTTACACATGGAGTTTTGTCCAGAGCCAAGCTCTCTGAAGCTGCCTCTTGTCAAGGCGCCATTTGCTCATTGTATTCATCACACGTCTCCAGAGAAAGGCAGCTTACAGCTCCCGCTGAGCAGTCTCTCCAAAGACACATTGCACTGCCAAAGAACCATAATGTCACTCAAGCTAGTACTGTAATGCCTTACTCCATGAATTCTGTGTAGCTCGAAAGGCCAAAATTTCCACTTGTTCTATGTGACTTTACATTTTAGAAAGCAATGTGAGCAGCAGCAAGCATATATTTCAGTCTGGATCAATGCCCTTAAAGAAAACCAGCTCTTTTAAATATCCTGGTCTTGTTTTCAATGAAAATATGAGCTTTTCAGGTGAAGAAATGCATTGAGTCAGAGTGCCGTGAGTGTATGTGATGAATAATATTAATTGTGTCCTGACCTTGGTTTTTCAACATTTTCAAAAGTTTATGATTTAATGGCTGGCTCATTTTGACTTTATGCTGCAGCAGTGTGGGCTTTTAAGGAAGCCCCATGACAATAATGCTATTCAGAGTTGAGCCATGAGGTGCTTTCTTGAGGTGCATACATATACAGTAAAGTGGGCTTTTGAATGTGATATGGGATAGGAGTCATGTCTTGTAAAGCAGAGTTATGAAATAGATTGCCGGTGAAACCGGCTTGCCCAATAGCCAGAGGAAATGCTGACCAAAGAAATCTTTAAAGGGGACCTACATTTTTGTCATTTAGTGTTTGTCAAATATAATATAATAATAATGTCACAATACCGGATGTTAATATTAAAAGAGGCAAAAGTGTAGGGACCTGCTCAGTCTGTCTAAGTTATTCGACTGTTTTGCTCAGGAGTCAAGACTAACCCTTCAGGTGTCTAAAGGTTTTGTGCCTTTGTACAGTAATCAGTGAGGCCCAGTCTCCAGAAACAACCTGATGTTTGCTAGCACTGGGTGCAGCCCCTCAGCAGGCTTCCGCAAAGTTGCTCAATCAGTAGAAAGTAGGATTTTAGGGAGTGGGGGCTTAAGGAGATGGCTTGTTTCAGACAGAGGACGAACTGAGGGACTGCATGAAGGTAATATAGTGAGTGTAAGATTAATAAGGATGTTTTTGAAGAGTGAATCATGTAAAGCTACTCTAGTGGATGGTCAGACTAAGAATAGAGCTGGACATTGGCATAATAGGAGATGTTAAACTGGGATAGAGCACACAGTTATCCTGTTCTGACCTCGCACTCCACGCAACTCGGGGCGTGCTGCGGCAACCTGGCCAACTTTGACGGCACGCCACGGACACGCCCTTCAACGTATGT
>NW_023339785.1:2793356-2800873 GCF_004916995.1 Morone saxatilis
AAAGTCGCTAAAAATAATAATAGGTAAGAAAAATAAGAAACGAAGCAATTTCAATAGGGACCTCCAGCAGGTCGCTGGCTCGGTCCCTAAAAAAAAAGCATCTGATGTTGCTTACCTGAAAATATGACTTGTTTGGGCCACTGTGTAACCTGTGTAACCCACATTAGTGTAACCTAATGCCAGGCTCTCCATTGCTGCCTTCCAGCCATTAACTTGGCTAAAAGCCAGCTTTACATTTCCACTTTCGGCGAAGGAGATCTGATGATGAGGCAAGAGAGAGCTGTGCTCAGAGGCACTAACCTCCTGTTGTATTGAAATGCTTGGTTGTGGTGATATGCAGTCCTATACACAGGTACAGGCACACACACACTTCCACTGAGAGAGGATGCAGATGTCATTCACATTCCGTCGGGGAGATGGCAGAAAGAGAGCATATCACTGTTTTATTTTCAATATAAGAAATACACGCTCTGCTTTTATCAGCCTATTTAACCACTGTATAAACAGGTTGATGGACTTCTAGAAGTTTTTTTTCTCCTCCCTGAGACAAAAGTACAAAACAAGTTCTTTTTCTGAGGGAGCTTATACGGTATGTGCTCCCTCAACATAGCCTTATGCTTAACTGGAGGATATCTGTTTGAAACCTATATATGTGTGTAGTTCCTTTTTATTTTTAAAGCAGAAAAATCAAAAGAATAACTACCGCTTGAGAGGGAGAGGGAGCATGATTTACCCCGTAAAGCTGGAGTGCAGGAGTAAGTGTTTGACTAATTTTCTTGGTTCTTCAGAAACACAAACAAGACTGTTGCAAAGGGACTTTTAGTAACTGATTTTACTTCTTGGGGCTCCTTAGTCCCTTGAACTATTGGATCAAAGGAGGGACTTACCAGCTAACAGACACCCTCTTCAGTTTTTAGGTATCTGTTGCAAGGAAGTCCTTCATTTCAGGAGAACAGCCTCTGTCTAATTTACTGCCAAACAACTTCTGAGGAGATATGTTTTTAATGATAAAGGATAAGGAGAGCACAGGCAATATACTGGAAGGAGCTCAGAGTGCAGGAAACATGCATTTTACTTTGTGACATATTCATTTGTGTGTGCAGTCTCCAGATAATAGTTTATGTTGACCCTCCAGACAAATTGTTGACCCCTGCAGAGCCAGTGTAGTGGGCCACTGCAATCCTATCAATAAAAAATCAATCAATCAAAAAGTCCTGCTCACACTCCATCATTTACAGAGAGAAAATGTAGCAGATCCAGGATTAAAGTGTTTTATGTATTGCCTTATGTATATTTAACCCTTTAATTCATGGACTTTACTCTTTTCAAACATACCTACATACCGAGTGTCTTCGAGGGTCAGTTCACCCCTATATCGAGAATACAGATTTTTCCTCTTACATGTCCATCTGGATTGTTTGAATTTGGTGTGAGTTGCTAGGTTTTTGAGATTTCTGCAGTAGAGATGTCTGCCTTCTCTTGAATATTATTGAACCAGATGGGCATTGGGCTTGTGGTGCTCAAAGTGCCAAAAAAACACATTTAAAAATGTCTCTTTCCAGAAATCATGACCCAGTTACTGAAGATAATCCACAGACATTGTTGTGAGCAGCTTTAGGTTGGGACTATGTTCTTTCTACGTATGACCGCACAGAAGGAAACTTCTCATGCATCTATTCGTGGACAAGAGGCACGTGTTCGTGACAGTGTAGGATGTAAACATATATAGATAGCTAACATTCAGCTATGGTTGGTAGGTGCAGTTCGGAAGAAAGAAAATAATTCCTACATGAAAGTGCAACAAGGTCTGTAGATTTTTTTCAGTAACCAGGTCATGGTTTCTGGAAAGACACATTGCTGTTGAGTATTTCAGATGTATTTTTTGGCAATGTATGCATTAAAGGGTTAATTGGAAAAAAAACTAAAAAACCTGAAACTGTTAATTGCAGTGCTGTGTAATCGTGAAGGAGTTCCGTTTCCCTCCATTCATCCTGTTCTCAGCAGGAGATCTGCATAAATGTAACAATAGTGCACAGGAATAATAGTTTCTACTCATATTTCCCCACTGAAATCCATGATTAGCAGTAAAAATGTCTAGAAAACCTTGTTTTCTAGGGGGAGGTTCAGTTAGTTAAATGGGTTACGTATACGTGCAAACAACAGGGAGGGCACTATAACAAAGACTCCATCTGTTTTAATCTTTCCATCAAATCACCCCCTACCCGCACAGTCAGGATTCTCCTGGAGATTCCCTCCCGAGTCTGGCAGACAGTCATGGACTAAGATATCCATCCTGGTTGCTCTGCTCAGCTTGTTATCCTTTTAACATTTATGGTTGTTGTAGTGTTCTTGCTGATGTGACGATTCCAACAGGGAAGAAAAAGGATTTGACAAATTGATTTGGAGAATGGATAGGGAGGTGAGAGGAACCTGCTGAAGCTGTTCTATTCCATCAGTGCCCATGTCAACCATGTAACTGAGATACTGTTGCAATGAAAGTGGTGCCTGCCCCAAGATACACGAAAGAAAGATATAATATATAATATGCTTGCTTCCAGTTAGAATGTAGTAGAAATGCAAGCTGGTTGCTGTTACCTGAATTCATACTGAAAGAGGAAATAAAAATTAAATGGGAAGTAGTACGTGATAGCTGTTCATATGTTAATAGAAAATCTGACATATATTCCGTTAACATGAAGCTCATTTGGTACAAGTGCCATGAGCAAAAAGTGCATTGATCATGTAAGAAAATCTAATGTGTGAATGATGATGAATAATGTTTAAACAAAGTCATACAGCCAACATTGTGGTTTTGTCTCTGTGCTAAAAACATGAGAGCCTGTAGGCTGACACTATCAAGATACAAAAGATGAACTCTACTCAATATGAAATGGAGAAGCATTCATATTGTTCATATTGTTATATGGATGACATATATGAGATTTAGGGCAGAATAATTATTAATAACTCCTGCATTCCAGCCCAGTATTCCTAGGAAATGCATTACTATTGAATGATTCCACAGCACTTCATTTGCATCCTGTGTGGAAACTGTACTTCCTGTCACTGCAGGAAGAAGTGTGCCCTTTATTCTTTATTCAGTGTGCTAACTATACCATGGCTTTCGAGGAGCACACTTTTGTCTTATGCTTCTGTGGTGATGGCAAGAATAAGATGCATGCATGCTGGTATCTTTAGTGAATTAGATCAGCCTCATGCATGAATCATACATCTATAACTAATTTTACACACACGATCCATGATGATGAAGATACAGAAAGACAGAAATGCATAGCAAAAATAGAATATTGTCAATATTTTAGAAACCCCTAAGAATTTCACAAATCATGCTTTCAGGGCAGCTCATGTATTATCAAAAGAAGCCAAGCTTCCCCTGCCTGCCGTGTAGTTTGCACCCTGCCTTTATTTAGCTAGGTGGAAAGTAAGGTTGTGATGGTCGTTGACTTTCATGCTAGACTGGGGTGTGCATCCCATCCAACCATTTTCCATAATTACGATCTTAACTACGTTTTTTCGGTACCCAACCTATCACCTTAACCAAACCTAAAGTTGCACTAATCAATATTGTTATACAAAGAATGAACCAAATGAATAAATGTAATATAAAATATGTATGTATATATATATATATATATATACATGTATATATATAATATGAATTACTGCCCAACATCTACACAGAGCATTTTAGCCTCTTTGAGCTCATTGTTTAGATTTCCCAGCTAACTCTGCTTTCATAAGAGCAATTTCCAGAAGGCAGCTGTGTTAAATGGAAAAGTTCTAAACAGTGGACAGACAAACTTAACAACTATTGCTGATAAACACAGGAGATAATCCTGTAAGTCAATTTTCCAAACTGCGGCTGCTTGAATCAGATAATTTTAGATTAGCGAGAACTACTGTTTGGTTTGATAAATCTAGCAACTTGGGTGTGTTGAGAAGGTCTCCAGGAATGTCATGACATTTAAGACAGTAGTTACTTTCTTTGTTTGCAATGGAAAAAAATTCTAAAAGTAAAAAAGAAAAGAAAAAAGTAAGAAGCCCAAAGTCAAATTGCACAGTGTCAGTGTCAGACATACTGAGTCAGATCCCCTCCTCTCAATGGGAATCAAACTATTAGCATTAAAATATCTAGGGGGTGGTTTGCAAGTTCCCTACATAGCAGCATATAGGTTGAGTCAGGTTTCCTTCATCTCTGCTTATTACGAAACATTAATGGCTAATTTGTGGAGAAATGTGATTTTCATCTGAGAGTGGTAAAGTGTATAATGGAGATGTCCTTGACTGCTGGATAATTAGAGTGGTACTAGGCCTGAGATTTGGATCTGTAGGAACAAACAAGGTCTGATTCATTCTAATGTTTCCACTTCAGATACTGCTCAGGGGAAATTGTAATACTAAGCTTTGGCGTGGAATCAGAGAATCTGATTTCCTGGTTCCTCTGCTTATCTCATTACCAATTATTGTTAACTGCTGCCACTGCCTCCTACTGAGTACAGAACAGTCCTACAGAGAGGAAGTGTTTTATTATTTATGTGTCCCATGGATAAGTTATATTGTTGTCACTGACGCAAACAGAGAATTAATGCTACTCTTGTGCCTTTTAAGGAAGGCAAAGGAAATCTAAGAATATCCAAGTACTAATGCGAACTGGATGTCTGTTACACATGATGTTACCTGGAATGTAGCCCTGAATTAGACAGTAATTATCCAAAAATGTACTAAAATGTTACTATCACCTCAATAGAATAATGTACATGTAATTTCTTACTAACTGGCTATTTTCTCAGTATTTGATGAATATTCTTGTGCAATTTCCATTAAGCACATGATTGTTTATAATCAGTGTAAAAGTAGGTTAAAATAATCATGTAAAAACCCAACACAGAGAAATACCCTAGAATTTGGTTATCCTCCAATGACAGGCAGCTGTTACCTGTGTGGTTACCAGCAGATATGGTGATGCTTTCAATAATTATACATATCCTGCATGGCTTGTAAAAAGTGATGTAACAAGTGTCTGAACTCAGACCCACTTAATGTGCAAGAAATGTTTGTTTTATAACATGTGTATAGGCTAAAAACACTGTCATGTGTTTATATGATGTTAACTAATTTAGAACAAACAATAAAGTTTAGATTTGCATTGGTATTAGCAATTCAAATAAAGTAAAAAGATTAATCGTTGCTTGCTAACATTGTTAAAATCCGGCATTAATTACCAAAGCATGCCTTGTAAACTATACTGGCAACCTAAAGCAGAAAAGTTCAATTCATCAATGAAAACAAGTTCATTAAACAAAGGACTGAAGGAAGCTCGTTGTTACCACCAAAATTACATTTTTGTTCACTTCTCTTCAGCATCAATAAATGTGGAACATAATCACCATATTGATAGATTATAGGTTTGTGAATATGAATGCCACAAAACTGGATCACCTGTTGAACTGATTGCCACCGCTGAGAAGTGATACCTGCCATCTTCATGTGGGCGCAAACTACCAACTCTTTTAAAGCCACTATTCAGTTTTTTTGTTTATTAAGATCCCCATTAGCTTCTGTATAGCAGTCGCCATTCTTCCTGGGGTCCACACAGTTTATATGGTAACAATACTATACAAATATACACACTCACATTCTTCCTCATAATACACTGACACAACACATTGTAACGCACATTGTAGATAGATACTGTAGATAAGACAATAACAATTCATGCACTCTATAGACAAAAAATGGCTCTGATTGAATTTATCATAAATTAACAAAAATATCCTCATGATTCAACAGATAAGTATAAACATTTCACCAGATTGCCTGTGAGACCTTCTCACACCAAAGAGTATTTATTAATTGCTTAGTTTCCTTTTAAATAGTGCTCTTTTTTTTATATCATTTTTTAAAAACCATATATATTATTTTGTTGAATAATATGATTAGGAACTGAGTTCCACTCTAGCATTGCTCTGTGTATTACTGTACGCTGAACTGATTTGGTTTTGGATTTTGGTAAAGTAAAACAACCTCCAGCAGCATGCCTTGTAAAATAACTGTGTGTATCCGTGCTAAAGGATAGTCTTTTGTAGAACACAAGTCTTTGTTGTTATGACAGTCCTAATAAAAACCATCAGTGAATAAGGTAATGCGGTCATGATCCTGAGTCATATATGTGGGAAACTGTGCTGCCACATTAGCTTTTCAGCAGTTTGGAATAAGACTCAGTTTCATAAGAACATTAATTGAACTTAGAAATTGCATCTGCTGTTAGTATGTTTCAGCTCTGTGCACCCTCTTGATTTGCCATAATTCAATAAGTTACAACAGCAAAACAAAAGACAAGCAATATGCAGCCACATTATGAATTTGAAAATATTGCTTTTGGGAGTTTTAAGTTGTGATTTGATACTTCAAAGGTTGGTCCACACCTCCTTTTGTGTTGCATAAGATATATGATTTCATTTTGGAGAAACATTTCTTAATTATAAGCATACATATAGGCTACAGTATATGTGTGATGATTGAATTATATATACTAATCCAATCCCAATCTATATTTGTGAATCAGAGTAAGGCAAATCTCATGAGGAAATTGGATGCAGTAAATATCATATCATTGGTGATTGTTTGCAAATAGAACAGTACTGTTTTGTCTCAGCTCTCTCAAAAACTGAAGTTGAATGTAAGGATCAGGTTAATCCTGAACAACTGGAGGATTTGTCTGAAGTCATAAAGGAGATGTTTGACCTTCTCTATCTAAAGATGGAGGCCCTCATTGGTTGTTAACTTTATTTAACTGTTAGCTTGGTTGAATATTTACAGAAAAAAGGTTTTACCAATTAACCAATAATCTTAACTCTTAACTTGATGACCCAAGCTATAGACTTAAATATTGACTATCTCCTACAATATGGACTTCTTGGTGAACTGGAACCCATCCAAGGTTGATGAGAGATAAACTAGAATAAACCACATTTTGCTGCAAAGCATGCCCAATCGCCATCTCAGTATTGGTTGTGGTAGAAGTACCCATTGATGTTGATGCAAAACACACATGAAAAAAGTTTTTGTTGTATCTGGGACTAGAGTTGTTAAGAGCTATCTTGCTGCCCAAGGGTTCATGAGGAAATGGCCTGCTCCACTCTGCTTCGGTAATTGTTTGTTTTTTCTACTGGTACTTTGACTTTTCTTTTTGCTTCTTACAGCGTTGAAAACTTCTGTCTTAACTGTGGTCTGTGTTTACAACTTTGAAGAGATCAGCCTTGATTGAAAGATGTGCTGGGACTATGCAGGGTGTAATTTGTCACCACCTTCTTGCTGTTCAGCGTGATTGTTGGAGTGTGGCAGCTATTGACCATTCTGGCACAGCATCTTACCGGAAAGTTGTAGGTTTTGTGACTACCTTGGCTGATGTTCGGTCACTAGGAATGTCGTTGATGGGTGTCTTTTGGTACTTCCCCACCACACCTCCCGTTGATGCAGTTAGAGTGCTGTAACCT
>NW_023339785.1:2800892-2803914 GCF_004916995.1 Morone saxatilis
CTTTGTTTGTCCCTTCCACTCCCTATCCCTACTAATCACACTTTGATTGACTATTACTAAATTTATTATGTTGGTGTGATCTTGTTTGCTTTGATTTCTAAACATTCAGTCCGTCCAAATATACACGTGCAGCATTTGCCTACTTCTGTGATGTATTTCCAGTATATGCCAACAGTGCCCAGGTATGGTTTGTGTGTTGAGGACTCTCAGATCTCATTGGGATTTTTTTGTTGTTTGTTTGTTTGTTTGTTTGTTTGTTTGTTTTATTCTCCAGCTGCTAATGAGAACTTTGGAAGATGTTGGCACGATCAATTGCTGTGAGTGAGTATTAGGCAACTAAAGGCCAGAAGCACCTAACCAAGGATATATGAAACTGATTAGTCACCCATGCATAAAACACAAATAATGACACTAAATACAATTACACAATCCATAAAACATAGGCTACTATATTCCAACAAACAGCTATCTTTGCTCATTATGCTGTAGTCATCAGAAATCCATCATAATACAATGACATATCACAGGTAATAATAGCACTACAGTTGAGTGAATGAGGGTGAAATAATTGAAGTAAATCTAAAGGCAACAATTTTGTTGTTTACAGCTTAGTTAGGTCTATGGCATTGTTGCTCAGTTGATGGGTGTTCCCACATTAACTACACCATGAAATTATACTTGAATCCTCCCTTCCTCCATACTTAAGAAATATAATAATAAATACAACAGAGGACAGCAGGTGTAGGAGCCATGGCTTCATGGCAACAGTGTGCTCTATGGGATACAGGGAATACTGACTGACCACTGTTGAGTGTAGCATGGACAGCTGGCGAGATAGAGCTGGTTTCTGGCCTAGATGACCACAGAGATCTTTATTAAGATGAGCATCCATCAACACCTTTCTAATGTCACTGCACAGGGAAGATCATGGCTGAGTTTTCACTACTGAAATGCTTCCATTTTTGTATTGGGGGCATCAACCAATGGAGGGGTAAGAAGTTCCAATCCAACCATCTCATTAGAATCTCACAGTGAAGTCAAACATTTGACTTGAATATATTATTTAATTCAACTAAAGAGTTAACATTTCATCAAAATACCAGAATTTAAGATGTCTGTTGATAAAGTAGGGCAGTATTTGACCACATTACATGAATGAAACTTTTATTCTGCACAGAATGACTTCCAAAACCAATAATGTTTAAAACACCAACAGTGCTTAGGGTTATAAACAGAAAACTGAAAGCACCCTCTTGTGTGAATCAACTGGCCCTCAAACTCTATGAATAACAATAATGTTGTTCAGCCTACACCAGGGAAATGTGATTCTGCCAGTACAGCACATCAAATACACCAGAGCAGGAAGTCATTAGGCAGCTGAACAGGGTCCAAGTTGAAAAGTCAGAGGTCAGAAAGCAATAACTCACCTCTTTGTCTGGAATTACGAAGACATGAATGTCCTCTGCTGACTGGTCAATATCTAAGAAACCATAGACAGGGCTTCATAAAGTGGCTGCTTTGTTTACTAATGGCAAAGCCGGGAGAGTCTTTGTTGATTGCTGTAAGATGACTTTTGAAAAGAGAATATTCTCCATGCTGTGAGCAACACAGAGGGGCTAAATGGATGAAATCTAAAGCAGGGCAAAGATTACTGCTTTGAAATCCTGGTGTTAAGAAGTGATCCAAAATCCTTGCACCCATTATATGTTTTTGTAAAGCTTAAATGACAGTAAAATGAAAGTGAAAGCACAGCCAAATGCATCAAAGTAGACAAATATTTATACTAACATACTGAGACCTAACCACAAAATAACATGATGGAGGGGAAAGGCATTGATTATGTTTCAAGGTTACATTTCTGAAGACAATCAGATTTTTTCATTTTAAACTGTATTTGCACAATAAATTCATAATCATAGTCACACTGACTAAGAACAAGCGCCACAGACTTTGAACAAAAACTCAGTTTAGTTTATGTGCTAATGTCCCCTTCTACAAACACTTCTTTTGTCCTGCATGTTAGCTTGCTGAATGAGCAACATCAGCCTAGGAAAAGTGCACTCCTAATGGCATTTTGCTAATTAACTAGTCAACTATAGCATATTGAACAGCTTAAAAACATGCAAATGCTTTGTTTTTCACTTTAAATGCTGGTGTAGTACTTTAACAAACAACAAAACTACTGCTTGTATGCTACAGTTTCCAGCAACTTTTCAATTAAATTGTATTTGTATAACACCAATTCAAAACAAAAGTTATCTCAGGACACATTTCAAATAGAGTAGGTCTAGACCGTACTATCTATCTAACTAAAATTATTAGACCCAACAGTTCCCACCATGACCAAGCACTTGGTGACGGCAGCGAGGAAAAACATCCTTTTAAGAAGCAGAAACCTTGAGTAGACCACGGCTCTCTGTGGGCGTCCCCCTGCCTCAACCGGTTGGTGTTAAAGATAGGGAGAGAGGGGGGTAGAGGGGCAGAGGGATGAGGGGGTGGGTGGTAAAGAGAGTAGGACAGACAGAGACAAAGGTGCACAGCAACATCAATAGCAACAACTATACTAGTAGAAATGACTAATGATGATGATAATGATGATGGTGATGATGATGATGATGATGATTAAGATGATGATGATGATGACGACGATAATAGCCACAACGATAGGAGATTAATAATAATAATAATAATAATAATAATAATAATAATAATAATAATAATAGCAGCAGCAGTGGGGATCAAGCAGGACCATGGCAGCAGGCACCACAAGGATCCATGAGAACCTGTGAGACCTTTCAATTTAAGAGTTAGGCTTAAAAGTCCTCTTGATAGGCTTATTAGTAATGGGGGTGGCTTAGGTGATCCTGAACCATCCCTTAGTTTGGCTGGCTATAGGCTAGACTGCTGGGGTCTCCCATCGATGTACTGACCCTCTCTTTCTCTCCCTCTTTTTGCCCAGTTAATTGTCCCATTAATGGCAATGATAACTTCATTCTTCCCAGCCGTTCTTGGGCTTTTCTCG
>NW_023339785.1:2804014-2807345 GCF_004916995.1 Morone saxatilis
CTGTGAAAAAAAAAAAAAAAATATTGGTAGGGACTATCCAGTTGCACCTTGACACTGGTGGGGACATGTCCCTACCGTTCATACCCAAATCTATGCCTGTGATATCATGTAGTCCAATCTTGGGAGGAGGTGTGGGAGGTTCTGAACACCGAATATTGACATATAAACATGACAAACAATATCATATCTTAATAAAAATTACTCCATAGAAATGAGGGCAAATGGCAGGGAGGAAAGGAAAGGAAGGGGAGGTAAAGATCAATGAATCGATACTGGTTTTGTAAAACAAAAAGAACAAGGACTGTGGCACCACTACCATTAAAATAAAATAGTCTGAACAGTAGTTTCTAGGTGGTGTGTTTTTTCCACTAAAACAGGAATTTTATTATCCAGGTCCCCAACACTACATTAAAGCTTTCTTCCCGATGGTCATTTGGCTTCAGAAACCTTTAGTGAAAATATCTGCTTCCATTTTTCCTGTGAAGAGAAAAAAAAAACAAATCTAATCCCAATAGCTCAAAGTAGCAGCAGCTAAAATCGAAACACAAGCAAGGTAATCCTGGTTTTGACCCTCTCCAAGTCAGTGGCCTTAATGAATTTCTGTCTCAGGTGATTGAATAGGGGGTCCCTGTTGATATGGCAAGCCCTTCCCTTCTCAGCTCACAGGCCAGCACACTTGCTGAGCTGTTCCATAAAGTCAAAATGCACAATTAAAAATCCTGAGCGAAGAGAGTAAAGGAGCAATAAGGGCCCTGGCATTGTGCTCCTATTGTGTTGCAGTGTGAGAATTGTAAAACTCTTAAAAGGCCAAAGTAATCAGACAAATTCAGAGAGGGGCGATTAAGCTGTTACTGCCTGGATTCCTGAAAATCAATCCATTAAGTGATAAATGTCCTGAAAGAAAATGTTTCTTTACAAAGGGACATGGCTACCTTACTTCAGCACATTCCAGTAAACAGTTTACGGAACTCATTATTCCTCAGCGATACAATGGCCCTCATTGTGTTACAAGGATTCCTTATCATTCTCTTGGGACATGCCAGGCAATTCTCAAGAGATCACCACATGCACTTTTATCATCTGTCCTTTATTGAGCTTTATTCCAAGCAGATTTCTGACTTTAATGTGTTCCTCCTTAATGTGCAATTGAGTTCTAGAGTCCATCTGGGTGTTGCATGTTATCAATGTGGCTCATTTCCTCAGCACTACAAGCTATGTTGAAGTAAATCCTAAGGGGCTTACAGTACTGAAACATCACAGGTAGTGGCCAGGACTGTATGTACTTGGCTAAGCACATCATCATGAAGCTGTCATCTGTGAGCTTGAAGGCACAATTATAATCAATGTCGCAACGTTAAATCACAGTGTGTGCAGATGGGAATGTAGCAGAAGAAATACCAAGTCTATCAGTATTCATTCAAGTACCTCTCGTAAAAATCTTTTCTTAGAGTTACTACAGAGAACTTTCTTTTTCTATAGGAAAGAAGGAGGATTGTTTTTTTTTAAATTGTTGTTGTTATTAGAGACGGTTAGGGTGAGAATTCATAAATGGTCCTGTAAGAGGTCCATGCTGAAGAGCTAAAAAAACATTCAACTATATTCAACTATATCAAAAGAAGCATTCCATACAGTAATTCCTGATTACCAAGCACATCCTGCATAAGTTAGCTGCATTGTGCATTACCTGAATGATCAGAAAACCATTTACCACGTAAGTCTAATGTCTAATGTCTAATTGCCATCTTTTTGGTTCAGTAAAATCAAAGGAGTGGGAATACTTCTAAACAGATAAAGTGACGTTTGCTACCATTTCTCGTTGAATACTTTCACCTGGAAACAATCAACTTATCCAAAGAGCTCGTATAAGCTATATATATGAGTAATAAAAAAGTAAACAAATCAAACACACAATATGTTTGTCTTATCGGGAGGCGGCCACCAAAGCAATTCATCTCATCTCCTATATGTTTATGTAACTCTGGAGAGACTACATTGGTGAACTTAATTTGGGAATTGGGGCACATATGTGAAAAATGTGCTCTGACACAAATCCAATGCAAAACTTAACATGCTTCAATAGATGCCACACTTTCATTCCAATGTAGAACATGACCAGCATCACTATTAGCTGGGGATGTTTAGTGAGCAGTGCTATTCCTTCAGGGTTGGATCTCAGAAGATAACATTTGCAATAAATTCAGAGTATTTTATTGTGTTGATGCAATTCAGAACCTGAGTCTAATTTTCTTTGCTATGTCTGGACTTATTAGAAAGGTGTTCAATAAGCCAATGGGGTAATATTCAGGACTGACCATACCGTGCTTGGTGTACTTTCCTTTATAATTCATTCCCTTGTTTTCCACTAACTTCAGCACTGATTGCAGGGACATATCCTGGTTTACAAAGCTCTCAGTGGTCCATCACCTCAATATATTTCTGACATTCTTGTCAGTCATGAGCCACTCAGGTGGTCTGGCCTTTCAAAAATACCAAGAGTCAACTCTAAAACTGATAAAGCAGCTGTTTGCTTTCAAGGTCTCACTTGTTTAAGCAGACAGCCAGATGGCCTGATATGTGCTCCTACTCTTTGAAAAGCAAACTTTAGACCGTAATATTTGGCATAGCACCTGCCCAGCCGGTGCTGAGCCATCCTGGGTTCATCCTAGGTTTAAGCCCCAAAGAAACACAGAGAGGAAGTGCTTTCTTCATTTGCTGTACAACATGCACATCCTACATTGATTCTTTTCTGTTAGGGTTGCTCTCTGGCTTGGCACATTACTCTATGTAAATGTCTCCTATCAATTGCAGCTAATACACAGACAAACTTCTGGAATCTTTTAGACATCGCCATTGGTTTTCTATACATGGCACCGTCCATCTACCATGATATTCAAGCAATGGATGGCAATAATCTAGCTAAAATATGATTTAAAACCAGAACTACCTTCTTCAGTGCTGCAACTACTGGCCATGGCGCCGCCGCGAGTGGCAGCCCTTTCAGCAGCTCCTAGTGTGCAGTGATCTTTTTTGACTTTAAAGATTAATAAAATAAAATAATAAACACAACAACCAAAGGTTCATTAGAAACACTATAGTAATCAAAGTAGAGAAAACGCCAAATAACGAGCAATGGGCTAGTGCTCCTAAGGTGCATGTACCATAATGCATGGGTGAACTGTCTCAGTCTGCGTCAAGGTCTGTATAGTACCCACTGAAGGAAGAACATATTGGAGTTTAGCAGTGTTCTCCCCTGGGTGGAGTGAAGAGCTCATGGTGTGGGGAGGACGATCTCTCAAAAAAGCCAAAACAAACATCAATAAAAATAATAGAA
>NW_023339785.1:2807445-2808079 GCF_004916995.1 Morone saxatilis
CGCTGTAACGAGTAAATTAAGTTTATATTTAGCGTTAACTGACAGTTACAACACCAAACAGTGTACACAGAGCAGGAAGTAAACCGGAAATGAGTCAGTACGCTTACCGTAGCACGTCAGCAGTTTCAAGGCAACTGTCTTCATCAAACATTTGATTTCCAGTTCCAGAAAAGGCCAAACTAAAACCTAAGGACAGTCAATCAATGCAATGCACCTTTTCAGTCTTTGTCAGATCTATAAAATTGTACTTTGAAACCAAGTGTATTTACACAGAAACTGACAGCTAGTGAGTATCCAGTTGGCAGCTTATTATGAAGGGTCAGGTATAGGTTGTATATGTGCTAGATGTGAGGAGCAGCTTGCACATGTAGGTTTGGTATTTGCTGTGAAAAGTAGGGCAGCTGGAATGAGCTGACTTCCACAACTAATTCAAAGTTCCATCGCGGCCCATAGCTTGCTGGTCCAAAACCACTGCCAGCTGATTAATGCAATGTTTTCTTTTCCAATCCCTTTGCCCCACTTTCTTTCTTTATTTCATTTCTCCTTATTCCCCGGAGGCAATCAGTGTTTCATCCGCTGCCAGATTCCACGTTGCTTTCTAGAAATATACTTTCCCAATGAGAAAGAATCTGTT
>NW_023339785.1:2808098-2819275 GCF_004916995.1 Morone saxatilis
TGGAGCGATGTGTGGTCTGTATGAGGGAGGAAGGCTGTCATTATCCACTGTGAATTCAATTTTGTATATGACACATAGCAGTGTTTGACATTTTTAGTGCTTTTGTCATGTATGCAGCTGAGCCTTTGTGGTAAAAATATACAAATACAATTATCTCTGCATTGGAATTGATGTACAGTATGTTTGCAGTTATTATAAGTGGTTAACTATTGCTGAAAAATGTGGAAAATTATACTTGGAATCCTGGAAACCACACTTAAGGCTACTCGTGTCTGCGAAATCTGACCACAGTTCAAACAGTGTAATAGGATTAGCATAAGAGGCATGTCTCCACTGATAATACTGACAGTTCAAGTTGCTTTAATCAATCTCTCTGTTTCCATAACCCTTCTGGTCCCTCTTCTCCCCGAGCTCCTCTTTCCTGATTTTTTTTCCTCTGTCTGGAGTTTTATATCAGACCCAACAGGGAAGGAAGAACACATTTCTCTCTTTATTGGTGTAGATTTATTTTCTCTAAGACAACAAAGGCGCTTAACAACATTATGTTCTTCTTGTCTAGCTTCTGTAATTTGGTTGTAAGTTGAGGTAGCAATATGTTTTAAATCATGTCCCAGGAGTGAAGACAACTACATTTGCCTTTAACACTCCTTCTCTGTCCAATCCGATTCTCCAAAATCTTAAAAAATACCACAATGTGCTCAAGTCAAAGCAATCAATAAATCAAATGCTCTGCAAAATAAAATAATATAGTATCTGTAGTTGTCACAATCTTGTAATAAGCCCAGTCAATCCTTTTTTTCCGCCCAAATTATTGTGTCAGTGTTCAATGTCAATATTTTGTTCACAGCTTGTTATACTGCCCCTGGTGGACCAAAAAAAACCCACAACAACAGAATTAAGTCTTTAATAGACCTTACCTGGAAGGTAAACACGTAATCAAGCAAGATACCATACAGCCTCATTCTCACTACTGATCTCGTTTCCATCTAGCCTTCTGAAGTTAGGGTCGTTATTATTTGATGTTTGTGTTGCTATGGCCAGTTATGTTGAGCAGCTTCTCTAAACTTATAGCTAACATGACGGCACGGTACAGTACGCTATAAAGACATTGATACAGATCCATAAACTTCTATACCATTGGATCATTCCAGATCTTTTTTGTCCAGTGAGTATATACTTATGTATCCTTCAAATCTGCTTGTCAAAGGAAACTATTAGCATCATCACTCAATGTGCACACTTTCACTGGCGAACACATTGCCTTCCACCTGATTGTCTCTTAGCTGCTGCACATCCTAGTTTAGTGCAGTAATATTGCTGTTATGCAATAAGAAGGCAGAGAGATGGGAGGTTAATACATCTAGCTCTCATTTATAGGAGGGCTTTTTTTCAAGTTAAGTACCAGGCAGAAAAGAACAAGATCTTGGATAAAAACACCCTTTAAAAAGAAATCAGATCAACTTTCCCCTATCTCTGTTTCAACCTCTCTCTTTCTCACACCATATCTGAAGGAAGAGCATGTTTGACTATTTTACTCACACTGTCTGACAGTCCACATTTGACATGCAGACAGACAGAACACACTTCAAGAGAACAAATTGGTCTCAGAACTGTGCTGGATCAATTTGAATCAACACCCTGGCAGGGTGTCTGAAGGCTTGCTCAATCTTTCAAAGTATGGGGATAACAGCACATCCTAGACTGTATGAAATAATACTAATATATGAAATAGAAATCCTACAGTGCAAGAATATTTTTCTACAACTGCAGCTGAGCTCTGGCCTCCCAACTGCATTCGAAACAGACTGTTTCATATGACTTCACTTCCCCTTCACTTTACCAAAGCAAGGGGCAGAGCGGAGGCTTTCATTCAAAAATGGATCCGCTCTTAACTAGGCCTTGTGATGAATAACAATTATTAGTGAAAAGCAATCGCATAATGTCATAAATAGACTTAATGATTCAAAAACAATTATTCTGTCTTGAGAGTTATTTCACAAAAAATGATCCACAATCACAAGGCCTTATGGAAAACATATCACAGCTTGCTCACTTCTGAGCAGTTCAACTTTTTTTTTTTTTTACATGTGTAAAGATATTTAGTTAAACATTAAAAAGCCCGAACAATTACACAAGATTTAATGTTAAATTAAAGCTAAAACCTGTATTTTAATTATAGGAAATTACCGTATTTTTACGAGTCAGTTATTTTTTTTTTTTTGGTGCCCCAACTGCGGGAATACCCTTTTCTCTTTTTTATTACAGTGTGCAATCATTATGGAAAATTAGATGGAAAGAGTAGTCTGCTGCAGTTAGAGGAAAACAGAATAATCAGATTGCGGGGATGAAAAAAAAAACAATTTTTGTTTGATGGATTATTCATTATATCCAAGAGGAACAGCACAGATGCTGAACCGTCTCACAGTAGTGTTACAGTAAGTTAGAACAAGGATTGTTTAATCATATATAATGTAATCATATCAGTATTTATGTATTTTTTTAATCTTAAACTGCTTTATAATCACAATAGATTAAGGCAAAGACTGTGAACAAACCCAGATCTTCAGTGATACATAACAGTACTCGAATGGCATAATGATTTTGGTGATACTGTAGACATTATATTGGAAAATATCAACTCAGTATGAAAGGATGTATGAACAGTGGAAGTTTTAGGTCTTAGAAGAGTGTTAAACCGGAAAGTGTAAGCTGAAGTGCAACTGAAATATGGCACAGAGTTGCATTATGGGGATTATAACAGTAGAACTAAGAACTAAAGGTCAGGATACCTCAACCTCTGCTGCTTCAATTATGACCATTATTTTTCTCTTTCCTCAATATGTGTTCCTTGTGGGTCTCCCAACTGCAATGCTAAATCACCTGAGTGTCCCTGTTAGGCTCACTGGGTTTTGGTTTGTTTTTGATCATTTTAACCCAACACTACCCTGTGTATCATCTGCATTTTTAAAACTACATCTGTATTTTAGTTGTACTGACATGTCCTTGTGTTTTGTGCTGCATAAAGACACTGTTGACTGCAATTTACATTAAGTACAGTACAGAACCCCAGTGGTGACAGGAAACTTATTATATATTTCAATTATTAGATATGAATGGAAATATGGAGGGAAAATTCAATTTCCTCAAAATGAGAAAAACACAGAATAGTTAAGTACATGTTAATGACATGTTTATAATGAAATTTTCACCTAAATTACTGTATTATTGATTGCTTATAATGGAAGTCCTAAAATAAGTCCTAAAAGTGTCCTACTTAAACACTGAATGCATTGATTTTAAACTGAGTTTGATTTTTCCTCATATTTTCTATATTGAATGTGAACAATGTGGCCAGCTCCATGATTCCTTGATTCAGGTCTTACAGTTTTTCTTCTGTAAAAGTAAGAATATCTGTGTGGGGATGAAATTTTTTCAATGTTTTGATCAGTGTACTTTTGCTGTCTGGCTTCCTGCCTTCTTTAGCCTTGAACTGGTATAAGGCAGAATCGAATGGGAGATGCAAGCATTGATGTGTTTTACCATAGCCTGGATCCCAGTGTTATTTTGTTTGCAATACAATATATAAGTCAGCAACATTCACCATAGGGTATATCAAGTACAATGCTCTACCAATGTTCTGCAAACACAAAATCAAACAAAAAAGATGGACACAGAGAAACTGAACGTATTGAACGTGACTGTTCATTGCAAATTACTGTCAACCATATGCAGATTTCTGGTTTCTTATAGTAAGAGAAAAGGGTGATGAACACCATTATAATACAACTTCTTTTTGTTATGTACATATTGATTCAGTAATTGAATTACGGTTCTAACATATTAATGAATGCTGATGAAACTGTACATATACTCACCTAGAGGCACTGCAGCAACACAAAGATTTGTCATTATCTTAAAGGTGCACTCCACCTTTTTTCTACATGTAGTTCAGTATAATCAAGGTGTCCTACTCCCACTCCTCCTGTGAAAACTGTTGTGTAAAGTGTTCTGTGGCTATTAAGGACCTCTCTAAAGTCTGTCCAAACCCAAATGATGTCATAGTGATTGATTTCACAATGGTTATCTAGGTAATCTTTGGAGGCTGAAAAATGTAACAGTGAGCCTGTGTTACAAACTGGGGTATGGATTTTGAAAGACGTGGAAATTGACCTGGCAGAAAAAGTATACTCTCATATAAAGCTACAGCCAGGCGATGGTTAGGTTTGTTTAGCATAATATCTGGAAGCAGCTAGCTTGGTTATTTTCAAAGGTAAAAACATCTGCCTACTAGCACCTCTAAAGCCCACCAATAAATATATTACACACATTACATACGTTTATTTAATCTGTACAAAAACCCAAGATGAGCTTGCTCTTTCCCACTGCTTCCAGTCTTCATGCTAAGCTAATCTTACCATCTTCTGGTTTATACTTAACGGGCATATATGAGAGAGTAGCATTGATATGTGTATCCAGTCCAGTGTGTAACATTTAGGAGGATCTATTGGCAGAAAAGGAATACACTATTTAAAGGTTTGTTTTCATTAGTGTAAAATGACCTGAATAGAAGAATGAGCTGTTTTTATCTACAGGGGGAGCGAGTCCTGTCCTACAGAGTCCGCCATGTTTCTACAGTAGCCCAGAACGGACAAACCAAACACTGACTGTAACAGCCTATCGTGTTTTTAGATTTTTCTGTATTTTTGGCAGCCACTGTATCTATTTATTTTACATGCTTGGAAGGTGAGCGTTATTCAGTTGGTTGCAATCTGGAACTTCACTGCTTTTATGAATCTTTTGAAAGGCTTTCTAATTTTGTAGTATTTGAATTTATGAATCAAATCAAAGATCACATTTTGGGTAGCTTTCTTCTTCTTTGGAGAACACATCTGTTCTCACACACACACACACACACACACACACACAGTAACATAACTTCTGAGACAGACTGCAGGTAGAGTAGTAGAGTTTGCTTGTGTCCTGCACTATAACAAAACAGCATTTGAGAGACAGCAGCTGATACAATTAAAGCCATTTTACATAAATTGTCTAATGCAACAAGAGAGTAAATGTGGTTTAATTAAATAAAGGAAAAACAACTATGTAGCACTTTCAGTCTCAAAGCTATAGACATTGCAAATCTAAAGTAAAAAGATTGGAGAAAAAAAAAGTTCTTCTTTTTCTTCTAAAGTGCAAAATCCTTTTATCCTCCCATCTTCATTTGAATGCGTGCAATATACAATAAAAACTACTATGACTACCTCCTTGTAATACAACACCACATCTTCTTTTCAACGGCAGCGAAAGACTGCAAGATGACACTGACTAATAGATTAGGACATTGTTGTCAGTGTTACTCCATCTGTTCGTAACAGCTTTTCTTTGCTGTTAAATTTCTCCATTTCCATTGTTTATAGCATGAAAGAGGCCTGATTACCTCAAGGTCACAGCCAGTGCAAGAGAAGTGTAATATCAATGCTCCGCAGCTGCCGAACCAGAAGATGAGAGAATAGATTGCTGAGAGCAATGTATAAGGAAGAATGGCATATTGGAGGCATTTGGAGTTTATTCTAAATTCAGAACAATGTGTTGAAGGAGTGTAGAATGTAGGTTTCATGGGTTTCGTTGGTTTCTAATCCTGAGTAATCAGCTCTGGGGAAGTGATTTTCTTTTCTCCTTGACATCTTCATACACTTACAGAAAGTACAGGCAGGCAAGCACATTCATATTGGCTTTACACATTCACACATTTCTCCCTCGCCTCATCACACTGCAAAAAAGCAACCTCTCTCGCCCACTAACACACACACAATCACGCACACACACTTACACACACTTACACACACTCACAGTTTGATATTTTCTCCTAAGCAGCTTGTATAAAGAGAGCTCTGCCTGCCTTTCCTCTGTGACTCACAGTTACTGGGAGCAGCAATGAGGCAAGTGTGTATCTGTGTGTGTATAGGTGTGTGTGTGTGTGCAGATACTTTGGAACAAACTTATGATGCTTCACACCCTTGCTAATGTCTGTGCTTGTCCCTAACGTTGTCATAATGTGACCAGGAGGAAATATCAGCTCCTGTTCAACTCTGACACTAACCAAGATAAATGTCACACACACACACACACCTACACACACACACACAAACACTTTTCCTTCACTTTTGTATTGCACTAATGATGCCCAAGCAGTTCTGTGTGCTTTACAGACAAAAAAGAAACTTAATCATTTGATACATTTAAATAACTAACATACTGTATACTGTGCAAACATAAAAATACATATAAAAGGAAAAGAGATGAAAATAAAACAATGGACCAAGCTAAACACACACAGCGCCCCTGCAGCGCGGTGATACATGTCATTTATTTCTCCCAGCACAAACAGTACGCAGCCAGTGTGGCACGCCAGCAGAACCACACGCCATGTCAATGTGTAATACTTACACTATTTATACCAACAATATACAGTCAATCTGGTCAGCATTAAATAACAGCATCACTGAAAATGTGTATAAAACACTCACGCCCTGTAGGTAATGACAGTGGCTATGCTCCTTTGCATTGGGCTTCAGCTGTAGTCAGTGGATTCCAATGGTGACCCTGGGTGATGCAAAAAAATAGAGCCACTTCTCTCTGTCATTGTGTATATGCATAATGTTCCAAGCACTCAATGCTCTCCATGACATTGCTAAATATAAAAAGAAATGTGTATTGGTATAGTGTTCTAACTGCTCCACTAGTAGTAGCAAATTCAGCGTGCAAAACGGTTATGCACCACTATCACAACTGTATTTTGGTCTGGCTGGTACCCTGTTCACACAAAAGATTAATGAAAATGTGAGTATTAGGTTGCATGGAGTCTATAATGTCTCCACAGCTTGTCTTTAAATGAAATGAACCTATGTGTTTTAAGATATTTATAGCAAAGAAGTGTTAACAAAGATGACTTCACAAAGATGAACTGATTGAATAAAATACCTTATATACTACACATGGATGGATTACTGAATGTGCCTACCAATGGGCCTGGTACTGTTAACATTTGTTGTTGGAAAGCCAGACGACTATAAAGAGACAGAACAGCCACACAAAACAATTACAAAGAGAAAAAAAATTCTTCAGAGAGACTCAAAATGACCACAGAGAGACAAATGAAGTTGAAGATAGATAGATAGATAGATAAAGGTAGATAGGTATCTAATTAGCTAGTGTACTAAGTCTCACTCGCAGTGTTGTTATGGGCAAAACGTGACCGGGCTCCCGGCCCTGGTTAGCAACAAAGGACTGCGAGGCGAGCTCGGGCAAGTGGTGGCCGAGATGAGCTTTTCATGCATGGACAGTCATACCCCGAGATACCGGGAGACTCGCAGTCTGCAATTGTGTTATGTCTACAGAGACATGGCTAACAGCCGCGTAATGTGAGAGCTGACCCTAAGATCGTCTCCTGTGGCAGTGTGCTTCCCACACCTGTACAGCATCTCTGGCAGTGTGTTCTAAATCTGCCGCCTGTGGTTGGCTGCTACCTCCAGGACCATATTGAAGCCAGTAGCACGCGCGGGTGTGTCTGCTAGAAATGGACAGCAGGGGGGCGAATTTGCCCATGTACGAGTTCAGCCGCATAAACATGTACAGATAACCTGGCTGTCAAAGCCCGGGTCCACCATCAACCACTTATAAAAGAACAGCTCTATGTATCCCAAGGATATTGATAACTCTAGCTGGCCATATGACTTCCTAGAACGAAGCGCTCGTTCTCCAGTCCATGACACTAACCATAGAATCATACTGCATGTCAATGTCACAACAATTTGCTGTGCCTGTACATTCCTCCCTCCTTGAAACCCCAACATCTGCTCTGCACGTCACAATGATATCAACTGTTAACCACATACATCTCAAACTAACAGAAGGAACAACACCCAATGTCTCCGAATCAGAATATTTGCCATGTCCACAATACATGGACTACGTAAACAACTTTAATCACTTCGTCTACCCTACTGAACAGAGTGTCTCCATGCTCTTGTTCAGATACAGTTACATTGCTATGTTCAGCTGTCTCTAAACCTGGAGTACCGAGTGGAGTGTACGTATGCTCTGTGCGACCATGGATCAATGATCGGTTAGCTATCACCAGGATCACGCATACATTCTCCTCTTCTCTCTCTCCACCTCGTTGCGGGCATCCAGATCACTAACCTGGTCATCTGTCGAACACGCTGCTACCAAGTACCTACTGTAGCGAAAGAAGGGTGTCACGCACCCACAACCCACGCGCTTTTAGAACGAGGTGGTGGCGCGCGTTGGAGGCATCCATAAGACAACTGCAGTCCTGCATCTATAAGCATTAACTCGATTCTGTACCTGCACCTCTGTGATGCCCCACGGGAAGGAATTGATGGGCTCACAGAGTGTATGCACCGGATTACATCAACTTCTGTGTGGACTGCAATGCCCTGCTCGGACTGTCACCTGTTACGCCAACAATAACCCCTGGATCACCAGGACATTCAAAGCCATCCTCTGAATGAGAAGAAGAAGGTGCGTTCGAGGAAGAATGGCAACCGTGATTGAGGTGAGGAGAGTGCAGGGGTAACTCCTTTCATATAGGTCTATAAATCCAGGAGGCAAAAAGACCAAGTATACGGAGAAAAGCCTTGAAACTAAGACTCCAGCAAACACAATACTAGGTAGGGAGCGAGAGACGTGTGGAAGTGCTGAAGAACCCAATGACACACAGGGATTCCGGAGACTGGTGGGGCATGGGTTGGAGGTCATAGTGGACCTGGGCCAAAGTGAACTGAACCATATTTTTCTTTCAATAGGTTTTGCTGGTATCTACTGCTCTCTCAATCCCCGCACTCATAGGTATCTCTGCTATAACGTGGCTGCCCCAACACTGCCACACGTAACCCATCTCACCCCTCTTGCATCCCTCGCGTCCCATCACAGACTTACCCGTGTCTGCTCCTCACCCAGACCTGATTCTATATTCACACTCCCATAGCCTACCATCCACCGAAACACCCTTCCCCCCTGCCCTACATTCATGCCTCCTCCACAACCTGAGGATGCTCACCCTACCCCCAACTGTCACCTCTACAAGCGATTGCGTAACCCGTCATGAGAGCAACCAGCCACTTGACTGATGGAAGAAGACCAGCTCGACCAGCACTCACCACTACCCGGCAAAGCTGCAGGCCCCGATGGTGTATTTCCCAGGGTGCTAAAAGCCTGTGCCCCCAGCTGTGTTGGAGTACTCAGCTAGTCTTCAGCCTGATGCCTGAGCTATCGCGCTCCTAGAGGCCCTGTGCTGTGCAAGCACAGTCCTGCCTCGAAATTCCCATGTGCCAAAGACCCCGCGTCCCAGCGGCCTCAGCGACTACAGACCCGGTGGCCAAATCGACCGATCCACAATCATTGAAGACCTTCTCGAGAGGCTCGTCCTGGGAGCAGCTAACGGCCCTATGGCAGGGCCTTACACTGATCCACTGCAGTGTCGCTACCAGCCCCGCCACTGTGCGAGTTGAGGACAGCATATCTGACCCCTGCTAAGAAGATATAACATCTAGAGCGGCGAGCATGTGATATGATTTATAACGTGAACATATACATACACAACCGGAAAACAATAGGATCTGGAGTGAATGAAAGGCACACCATACAAGGGTGGATCCTAGAGATATAGTATACTGACGCGCAGACCACAGATCGTACACCCTACAATAAAACTGTGTGTCTGACAGGGTGGTTAGCAACAACTGGGGGCGCCCACAGGTGACTTGTCCTCTCTCCCTTCCTCTTCACCCATCCCTTCACTTCAGAAACTTCAATACACCGTGAGTCCTGCCCGCTTCAGAAAGTTTTTCTGATGACTCACGCAATAGTTTTGGCTGCATTGAAAAGGGTGAGTGAGAGTGAATACGACAGCCGACCTTGTTGTGTGCAAGGCTTTGTCAACTTTGGAGTGAGCGGAACCATCTGGCAGCTCAATGTGACAAAAGACCAAGGAGCTCATAGTGGTCTGAGGGGGCTAAAAACACCTGTGACCCTTGTTTCCATCCAGGGGGTCCACTGGTGGGACACGTGTTAGGAGGAGTATAAGTACCTGGGGGTGTACTTTCAGATACATAAACTGGACTGGACTAGAAACACAGAGGCTGTCGTACCAAAAGGGCCAAACCGACTCTTTTCTTCCGTGAGGAGGCTGAGGTCTTTAACATCTGCCAGGCAACTATGCTGAGGATGTTCTACGAGTCTGTTGTGGCCAGTACGTTTATGGTGCGTGTCATGATCACCTATTGTCCTGGCAAGCGGTGAGAGTCGCAGATAACCAACAGACAAACAAAATGATCAGGGAGGCGCCGGTGATGTCGTGATGGGCGAGTGTAATCTGGGACACTTCTTGAACGACCGATTTTTTCCTACCCAGTTATCCTGCGCAGAAGAGAGGATGTGTCCAGGCCTTCAAGTCCATCTTGGACATTATATCTGTTTGCAACCCACTTATTCACACATCGGCCAGCAGAGGAGCTTCATGTTTCTAGAAGATTCCTTCACCCGCATGCGCACCACAGCAGCGCCACAGGAAATCAATTCCTGCTGCGTGGTCATCCAATCCTCTCTCTAGCACTGGGCTCGCTTCACCAGCTTCACCTCTTCTCAGAGAGTCACTCACGACCACACACCCCCTCTGTAATTCTGACTCAAAATCTACTTAGCAACACTCTATAATCTTTGCACTCCTTTCTTGCACATTTTTGAGCTTATACTAGTATATTGACTTGTTATATATATAGATTTGACTCAGAGTTCAATTTATCATAACATGAATAAAGTATACGAAGGGCGCTCAACATCACCCAAAGTGGAGATAACATTATAACTTCACGTTACATCATGTTACTATATTTAGTCAGTTGTTTTTTTCTGTGTTTGAATATTGAGTTGTATAAATACTAAAATTGTCAAGTAGACTGTGGTTAGCATAATGGGATACTAAATTGTCATTTGGTATCTGGAGCATGTAACGAATATAATTTCCGCTCCCTGGGATTAATTAAAAGTATTTCTGAAATCTGAATCTGAAATCTGAATTTTAATTCACTCTTCTGATTTTACAGTGGGCGTTTTAACCATATAAACCCACTGTACACCTATCTGTCTGCTTACGC
>NW_023339785.1:2819300-2825621 GCF_004916995.1 Morone saxatilis
CTGCTTAGCAACAAACAGCAGACAGACATAACTGGCGACTAGCTGATTAACTGCATTTAGCAGCAAGAGTCAAATATTTCCCTCAGGAGTTGGTTGAGAACAAACGCAAAGCTAAAATAGAGTAAATATCTGACTTTATTCATCAGGTGGTCAGAATCACAACAGAATAATATTCAAAATTAATTTGACCATTTCTGGCTTTGTAAGGTTGATACAGTAAACCTTCAAACAGTTTACACATCCGGCAGACAAAGACCAATAATAGCATTTGTTTGGAGTCCTGTTTGTGTCTCCCTAATGAATCAAAGTCCAACGTTTACTCTATTTTAGCTCTGCTTCAACTCTGGAGGGCAGTGGTTTCCAACCTGGGGGTCGGGACACCCAGTAGGGGTTGCCAAAACTTTATGGGGGGTCCCAAGGCCTTCTTGTTTTTAAGGGATGCTAGAACATTTTGAAAATATACACACAAGGCCAATATCTCAGCATGTGGTTCACTTCTGTGAAGAAAAGTAAAGTAAATAAAATAATAGAACAATGTGCAAGTGTGCAAGGGATAAGAAAACACATCATTTGGCAAAATAAAAGCTTATTAAGTATGAATGATTGGTAAAATTTATAAAGATACATAATACAGATAAAGATTTGTGTAAAATGTTCCCTAAACAAGAAATAATGTATCCAAATCCAAATATACAGAGAATATGTCACGTCTGGGGTCGTCAGTTTACTAAATGATAGAAAAAGGGTCCCCTAGGGAAAAAGGTTGGGGACCACTTGCTGAGGGAACTATATGCCTCTTTACCTGCTAAATGCTCTGCTATGTTCACCAGCTCGTCACTGATATTGCCAGCCTGCTGTTTGGTGCTGAGTAGGTACTGAAATGTTTTTTTCACAGCTTTTTTTAACAGTTGCTGCTGGAAAAGCAAAAACACAGAGCTAAAAGAGGTTACAACAGAATGTAACTGCAAAGTAGTGTGATAACTCTGCTGTGTCTGCATAGAAAGTGTTTCTGTCAAACCAGATATCTACACAGGTTGAATAAAAACTCATGGTTTATTTATGCTCCACACATGTAAACGCGATTTGAAGCGTCAAATGTATTTATTTCAGTTTTAAGCATGTAATTACAGTGACTGTTTTGGGCTCTGAGTGCTGCAAAACACATGTGACCTGAACTCAGTACTGTGCCTGAATGCATCCCGTGTACACACAGATGAAGCACTGCAGCAGCTGCTGCTCTGCTATTCTGTTTTGTAAGAGCTGAGGAGCCCCTTTCACTTTACAAACAGTAATTTGATAAATTCTTAATATCCTGTTCTCTCTATGGTGTCATTTGTATTTTGTGTTGAAGTCACCTCTGTGTAATGTCAATTGTGTGCCACTAGTCCAATTACTGTGGTGGTCATCATAATGCAGAAACTCTGAACTAAAATTAAGTTTGGTTCTTGTCATGCACCGGGAATTAGGTTAGAGGCTGAACAGATGTAATTTGTTTTACAATGATATAACCATTATAGCTTTTTACACTTCAGTCTCAGCTATAAACAGATGGATGGACACACAAAGAAGCGTAACAGTGTATGATGTTTTAAATATTCACTTTAATCAACAGAAGATGAGTTGGGATGAGAAAGGAAGTGCCACATCAGCAGTTAGTGGAGTTTTTACTCAGAAACATTAACAGTGGGTCACTGCTTACTGATGAAAAGCCAAACTGTTGAAAGTATTTGGGAGAATGCTTAGTGTGTGCGTGAAAAGAGAGCAGATGTGTGTTTGTGTGCACAGTGCATACATGAATCCATTCATCAACCACAGAGTGTACAGGGTTATTTATTTATTTTGCTTAAATATGTTTAGGATTGAGCCAGGTTTTGCATTTGTTTGTTCATCGGGTACTAAAACTGATTCAGACTTTGCAGTGTTTTACTTTTGCTCAACAAACAAGATTCTATTGAAGTAAGACAAGCAGAACAGAACTTAATATATGTTAGCATTTGTAATTGTACATGATGTGTCATTCAGGCATTTGAGCTTAGACTTGCTCATGCATGTGAGTGTTTTCACTCGTCCATTGTGTATGTGTTTGGATTTTTGTGTGTGTGTGTGTGTGTGTGTGCCAGCCACGGCAATCTGGTTCTGCAGCGTCATCACTGCAGCCCTCCCTGCACAGCAGAGCTCGTTTATAAAAGAACCAACCAGCCCAGATTCACCGCCTCTATGTGCGTGTGTGTGTGGAGTGAGTGTGTGTTTGCCCATGCATGCAAGTCTTGTGTGTCCAACCAGCCCAGATTTACAGCGTCTCCCCTCATTCATCATGAGAGATAGAGGGGAATCAAGAGAGGAAGAGAGAGAGAGAGTAATATTGGGTACTGCAGTCTCGCTGTCTTTCTGCTCTGAACAGGCAGAGCATGTATTAGATTAACTGTGTTACTAATTTGGCCATATTCAGTGTCTAATGCAAAATTGAAATGTTGTATTTGCACTTATTGTGTCAGTCAGTGGAGACTGAGGGGACGTGTTTTGCAGAAAATCAACCAGGGGTTACAAATAGATTTGCAATGATATGACACTGAAGGAGCCTCCTTTTTGACAAAAACATATCACCTGTTCCAAAAATGATCTTGATACTGAAGTCATCTTTTGCAGTGTCAAAATAATCATTAGCTGTGCTTCTAACCCAGGGTCTGATACAGGTTTATCCCCCAGATGACCTGAAAGCCAAAGTAGAACTTGCCCAAATGAGACACTCTGGCCCCACAGAGACCCAAACTGATGTCAAGCACTCTATCAAGTCATGGAGTCAAAAGTTTACAACCAGAAAGTGTGTATCAGTAGAGGACTATTGACATATAAGACAAATACTAATAATATTAATAAAAGGACCATAGTAATGACAACAATATCCATATAACTTTGCTCTTTTGCTTAAAAGTTTAATGATGTCTTTTTTTAAAGGCCAGTTTCTGGAATTTAGTGGTATCTAGTGGTGAAGTTGCAAATTGCACCTAACTGAACACTGCTGGTGTCTGTATTTGATGACCTGGATGACAAAAATGGGCTGTGAAGTGTGTATGAGAATCTACAGTGGCTGCACAACTTGCAAAAAACATGAAGGGCCCTATCTACAGCCAGTGTTTGGTTTGTGCATTATTGTCTACTGTACAAACATTGTGGTTCAACATGGTAGACTATGTTAAGGTGATTACACACTAATAGAATGATGCCTTTGAATATTATATTCCATTCCTGCCAATAAATCCTCCTAAATGTTACACACTGGACCTTTAAATTAATGATGACTCGCAGTGTTTTGCATTGAGTTGACAAGAATCACCCAACTGTACCATTAAACAACTGAACAGTGATCAGTGAGATGTGAAGCACTGAAGGATGCAACAAGTTCCAAATTTGTCCTTAACATCTACGCTTTCTTGGTTCCATTTGGAACCATTTGGAGCCTTTGGAATGGGACAGGCTTTGTTATGATAAAAAATAATTGGACCTAACAGGATCCAGGAAGTCTGATAATGAGCATGTCTGCAAGCTTTAGTCAGTGTCATGGTCACAGGTTGTCATTTGTCATTTTGATGTGCTGCTGAGAGCGCAACTCTCCATATTTAGAGCAAGCTAAAAAGTCCTAATGATAACGTCACCCAGTGGCGGACTGAAACAATAATTCAGTTTGGAAATTTGACCATCCCAGACCACACTGTCACGCAAACAACAAATTTTGTAGGCTAACCTCATTTGCTGATGGTACACATATTACAGTTTTCTCACATGTTCTTTGTTAAATCACAAAAAAATGGTCATTCTGTACATACACAATCAAACTGAATCAAATTGAACATTAGCTAGAACAATATAAGTATCCACCAAAAATTGCGTGTACAATACAAGAGGTGATGGAAGATTTTACTTTCCGAGGCCACCGGGAAATGTCCCAGTGCTCCAGATGGGCTATCCGCCACTGACGTCACCCCTGAAGTATTTTGGTTTTGTTTCTGTCTGCAGCTATTTGTTAACCTAAATTTTCTGAAGCCGACATTCTGCTCAGTGTATGGCTCTTCCAACACAGGAAGAGAACCGGAGCGGGAAACGAGTGGATAGCACTGTGAGGAATGAGTGAAGTGACTGTGTTATTCGAGCCCCCCCAGGGTTCAGTGCAGCAATAAGGTTTAGTGGTAATTAAAGTTCCAGTGTGTAACATTTAGGAGGACCTAGAAATGCAATACAATATTAATAAATATGTTTCCATTGGTGGACTATTATCACCTGAATATAGGAATCATTGTGTTCTTGTTACCTTAGAACGAGCTGTTTTGATCTAGAGGCAGCGGGTCCTCTTCTACAGAGGCTTCCATGTTGAACTGCCATATTTCTACAGTAGCCCAGAATGGAAACCAAACACTGGCTGTAGGGAATTTTGCGCTTTTTCTTTCAAATTACCAACTTGACTGGACTTTCATGGATATATTATGTATGCCACTCTAAGAGTACAGCCATTTTGGGATACTTGTTATTGAGTTTTTTACATCACTTATCAAGGTAGCTGGACACATGGTGTCCCAATGGCCAAATGTTTAAGGTGAAACCATATAAACACAATGTCCACGTTTGTTGCATGCCATACCTCTCCCTTTTCCATCATTTTCTTCCTATACTGTCAGCCTTCCAATACAGAGAAAAATGCCCCTACCAAACACTGAACAAAAACCTGTATCTGGAAAGATCCAGTAGTAACCCAGTTGTGTATCATACAATATTATGTAATATCATAGCACTTAAAGATAAAATATCTCAATGATCCAGTCTGTAATCTTCTGTATATGGGAAGTATGTGTGTGTGTATACTGTCTTGAGTAGTACCATATTTTGGTGCATAAGATAGGGTAGGTGGATGCAACGTTCATGCAGCCTTTTGCTAATTTGTCCCAGTGGCCAACCACCCAAAATCAAATCATTTTCTCCTCAAACCTCCATTATTAAAGTTCTCAGAGTTTAGAAAATCAATTGCTCTCTATAGCCTAGTCAATGTTTGGTTCAGTTTGGGCAATTACAACTACGTGGTTTCTAAACCACTGGTTCTTAAACTGTAGGGTAGTCCCCCCTGGGAGGGCATGGAGCCACAGTGGCACGGTGGGAGTGGATGACAAAGGGGAAATATAGAGTGAAGTTGAATGAACATGATTTATGTAGGGAGTTTGCTGATGCAATCGTGCTGACCTTTTTTTTTTTTTTACGAAAATTAAACTTCCTAAACATTCTTTTTTATAAGGTGCCTCCTCAGTTAATAAAGAATAATAAGTCATATTAAAGTCATATTATTACGAGAATAAAGTCATAATATTAGGTCTACTAGAATAAAGTCGTAACATTACGAGAATAAAGTCGCAATATTCCGAGAATAAAGTCATAATATTAGGTCTACGAGAATAAAGTCGTAATATTCCTTGCGAGTATTAGTACGGCGGAGTATTAGGGCCAATACTTACATTCCTCACAAACCGAGGCTTTGTACTCGAACAGTTTGTCTGAGTTGTTTCGGTCCCTCAGCGGTGAGGACACGGTACACCGCCCAACACACGAACAAGAACACCAACCCAGATAACAACAGAGACAACAAAAACAACTAAACCAACTTATCAATAACACTTCCAACAATCAAAAAGGTAGAGACTCACAGTTTTAATTTCGCTAAAATACAGCAAAGGTCATGCAGGACTGCAGAGGAACTTTAGACAATGACTGACTCTATCGTGCGGTCTGGATGTTGTTTCATTCCAGTAAATGGTTGATATGGTTGGCAAATCCTAAAGACTTGTTGTGTTACGTCTTGTACGAGGGAACTAAATCACAGGATCAATAGAAAGGCCGACAGAAATGTCCTTAACCCTCGCAACCTGGGTGTCAACGCCCATTAAGATTTTAAAACAATCAAGTTTTCTTAAGTCAAGCATTTTGAAAAATCTCTGTACTCCTTTCTAGATTGTAGCTATATAATGCTAATGAACGAAATAGAAATGTATAATTGTTGCCCAGCCCGTTGGTGGGTTCGGCACAGGTGGTGATACAACCAGGTACACGGACGTATTCACGACGGGCCAGACTTAGGAAGAAACCAAAAGAAAATCTTCCAACTTTAATTTGTTGGGGAAACCTCTACGAGAGAGAAAACAAGTAAGCCCGGCGAAGTCGCCATGACTAAGTGACAAGGCAAAAACAAATCCTGCTTTTGCAATAGTCGAAAACAAAGTGTGTCGATCTTATCAAGGATCTTACCCTGACATGACACAGCTCGCCGCCCTCCGCAATCAGCAG
>NW_023339785.1:2825646-2831106 GCF_004916995.1 Morone saxatilis
CAGCAGCCTCAGCCTGAGCCCAGCAGCCGCTGTTTGTCTCAGTCGTACCGTACAGTCAACAGGTAAGCTAACGTATTGATAATTTCGTCGTTAAACAGTTTTGCTGGCTGAGCCAACAGGCTGACAGTTCTCATAAAATTCCGACTTTTTTCTCGTAATATTACGACTTTTTTCTCGTAATGTTACGACTTTATTCTCGTAGACCCAATATTATGACTTTATTCTCGTAATATTATGACTTTATTCTAATATTTTCTCTTAGTCTGTCTCCATCGTATCAAGGGGTGCAGGGGCATGAGCTTTTTTTTTCTTCTGAAGGGGGGCGTGACAGCAAAAGCTCAAGAACCGCTGCTTTAAACCATCACGACAATCTTTTCCTAACTGTAACTGATGCTGACTGTTGGTAGGAGATGGGATAAGAACCATCTCCGGTATCAAAGCGACACTACCTCTGCCTTTGCTTATCCACAGTCACACAATTGCAAGAGATCAAGTGTCATTAAAACGTAAATACAGGTCATTTTAGCATTTGAACTAACAAACAAGGCTCTTCTTTGTCTAGTGAAGACAGTCGCAATTTCAGGCAGCTTATCGGGCAAGAGGGAGTAGGCTATTAACCAGGGACACACTGTTGGACTCTTAAAATGCAAGACATCTGAGCAGATACGACTAAAATAGACGGGGATAAGAGTGAAACATCCATAAGAGGAATCTATAAACTGTGAGTCATAGTGAGAAGCTGCAGCATCAGTTATGAGGCTTGCAAAGCCTTATGGATTTATATTCATAATATAAACTACACCTGGAAGCACCTTTGCTTCCTGCAGCTTAGTGTGTGTGTGTATGTGTGTGTGCTTTTACACACCATATTCCCTTTCATACACACACACACACCTTTTTCTTTCTTTTCTTCCATTACACACATAGGCACAAACACATTCAAACAGCCCCCTCGAGACAGCAGCATGTGCGCATGTAGGGGTGTGTGTGTGTGTGTGAGAGAGACAGAGGGGATGTATTGCAGTTCGCTGCATTATTGATTGGCTGATTCCCCAGGGCATGTGATACAGACTGGCCATGTTGATTTTCCACTTCTCACATACACACACAAACACAGACGCACACTTTCGCCTCACTGGAGTCACGCACAGTGAGGTTCAAGTTCACAGGAAGTATTTTTTGTGTGTGTGTGTGTGTGTAGGTTGAAAGGCAAAGATATTAAGAAAAGGAGGACATTTCCAACTCCCCCCCAAAACCTTACACACACACACACACACACACTTACATAACTGAAGCAATAATTTATGGTACAACCTAATCAATGTGAAGTTTAGGTGTTGCTTTTTTTCTGCTTTATCTGATACTCAGCTGGAAGCACACACTGGCACACACACAGTTCTTTGGAGTCATTAGACTCCATCATGAGCTGACTGCAGTCCTATGGGTCCATATGGACTCTGTAGGGGTGTCTAACATCTGTATCAAGTCACCGTGTCAGCTCTACTCACCTTCAGGTCACTGAAGTCATCTGGAGACATTGAAAGTTATCAAGTTGCTGTTGGAGTCACACTGAGTTCACTCAGGTCCCTTCTATAATTCATTTGGCTCACATCGAGCGCTTCAGAGGGACATGAAACTCATTTTCATGTTGGAATCGTACGAGGTTAAGTGGCGCTATATTGGGTTATATTGATTTCACCGGAGTCATTTCAGGAAGACCATATAACTTGATATGATATCAGGATATCAATGAAACTAAGAGAATGCTCTCAGAGAGATACATTATGGTCAGTTCACATAGATTTTCAGTTCATTTGTTCACACTAAGGTCAGGCCGACTGCCATCATACCTGAAAGTGGATCAAGCACTGAACTATAAACCAACCTGAGCACACTGTTAGGCCTTGCAGTGATTTGACAAGATGGTACACGAGTAAAGCTATAAAGGGAAGGCACAATATGCTTAGGCTTCAGAGAGAATGTGTTATAAAATTCAACTAAACTGTTGACCACTGGGGGCAGTAAACACATCTTGAGCAGCTTCTGAATCGCAATAGTGACAACAAAGTACAAGTCCACAAAACACTGAGAAAACACTAGGAATTGTTTGGAATGCTTGACACACAGAAAAAAGACAAACTGATCCTGAGACAAATGAACACATGGATTAAATACACTAGTGAGGGGACAGGAAGGGAAGTTGAAGTGAAGACACACAAGGAAGGATTATTTCAACCAAAAAACAGGAAAATACTCAACTAAAACTCAAAACCATAACAATGAGTTGCTAATGCTGATGCATTAATGTGTTAGTAATGTAGTTGTAGCTGATCAAGGTGCAGCTAGCTTTAACTACTACTGTTTGCTAGTTTGTGGTCCTATTATGACGTCACCCACTGGTTTGTGGAGTACCATTTTTAAAACCTGGAGTCCATCAATATGGCATTTAATCCGGACTGTCTAGTTTTACAGTTTTATCTGAGTTTCATCCGGTGCCGTGGACAGACTCACTGAGAGTGACTTGTCAATTACAAGGTAGCCACACCCTAAAGCATACCCTGCTTCACCGTCTATCGTCTCTGGATAAACCTTTATTAATCCAGAAAGGGAAATTTAGGTGTCATGAGACCATAATTTAGAGACTAAAGATTAAGACCGTAAACTGATTAGGAAACTGTTGACTGAGCTAACTGAGCTAATTTCTTTGCTGCCCATGGAGCATTAAAGCCATTACATAGAATACAGGTTTTAAGACAATTCCGCACAACTCCAAAGTGTCACAAGATAAACCTGAAGGGTGATTAATGGACATTACACAAATCAGTTTTCAGTTCTCAGACTTGGATGGTGTTCTTCATTTTGTGAAATACTGGATAATTTTACCTCCTTGAGCATTGAACAGTTACTTAAATCGAACCAACTAAGAAGTTTAGGGGACTATTCAGTGGAACTGTGCACAACTCATAGACATCAAAAGCGTGACATGGATCCCAAAATAGACATATTGTTTTTAAAGAGGTCACAAGACATACATTTTGGCGACACCAGTGGTGGTAATAGCAAGCAGGCTTAATACTGCAGCAACACTTCTTCAGCAGCTACTGTGTCAGAAATACAAGAAGAGCAACTGGTGTATGTGTTTACAATGCAGACAAACAAACTCATGTTGTTTTAATGAAGTCAGTCAGAAATAATTGGACAACTGTGGTCAGATTTCATGCTGAACATGGCACGAGTAGTTTTCCACACAACAGCAGGACACAGTAACAAGAGCCGGTTACTTTACTGAGAAGTTGTGGGTGAAGCCTGTCATTAACCAAATATCTTATTTAAAACAGATCTGCTGTTACAGAAAAATAAAGTTTTATTGTCTTGTAGACACATTTTTAATGTGTTTGTCTACAGAGCCACCCCCTGGTTGCATTCAAATGCAGGGTTTGAATTCATGAAAATTTTAAGGATTATAACTTAGTAAGAGATAATGTTTGATCAATCTCATCATATGTTCGCTTTGCTGTAAATAGTCAAAGCAGCTTGATGCAGAAAATCCACCAGATTGTTTTGGAAAAGTAATTTAAATATATAAATGTATATATTTATAAATAAATATAAGTATATTATAGTTCTGTTGTACTACATTGTTCTGTCTTCGTTTAATTCATATTTACTAAGGCAACAAGCATGGTTAGGTAGCAACATTTAATCAGGATTATGTAACCAGATTACAAAAATAAATTTAATCTAAAAATTTTAATAATTTAAATTTTTTTAAAAATTGTAATTAAATCATATTGTCTTGGATCACTTGATAACATTTTTAATGTTGTGTCTTTAGAATATGCCAGTTTTAAAATTATGAAACTTTTTTTATAACAACTAATTTTCTAGTAACACATGGGAAGCACATCAGGATTTCTTGGACAACAGCTCCACTTTTTGGCGGACCTGGCGGGGGAGAAAGAACAGTGATGACTCAAGATGGAAGGTCCAAGCAGCAGCAGTCCCTCCAAGAGCTTTCCATTCCTGGCAATATCTCCATCACTTCCTTTTCAAAAATGTGCAGCATATTTTTTTGTAGTAGATTGACTTTGAAGTAATCCAAAAGTATTAATGCTGCAAGGTTTTTTTTTAAATATTTTTTGTCATTTTCTGTAATCCAAGGGATTAGGTTACTAATTACAAACATTGCCATGTAATTTGTATTCACTACATTTGTATTTACTGTATGACTACATTTCAAAGTGATCTGACCCAACCCTGACAACAGGTTGTCATATCTGTGTTTATTTGATGATAAAATATCTGCCAGGAGAAAAAAAGAATAGCAAGATTATGCTGAGGTTCTAAAAAATAAGCACTGTAATTAAGTTTTCCACCCTCCCACAGCACTACATCTCAGAATATACAGAACACACACACAGGTGAACATGCTGTGGGAAGTTCATCAGAGAGATAACTGCAAACAGTATTTCCCGCGAGGCTGTATCTGCACAACAAAAGCCTGATTCCACCATCTACTTAACCATGATGAAAGTGATTGTTCACGTCAGATAACTGATTTCTGTGTTTAATGGCTATGCAAAAAAAAGAGTGGCCACCCACCCCACCCCACCCCTTATGTAACCTAGACAATTTATATATGTTTGAATAGTAGTACTAATAAATGAATAAACTTCACATATCATTTGGTTACGTCGGAAGGGTTGATACAGCATTATATAGCTAATTGCTAATTAACTCTTCTCAAAGAAACATACATTCTGTATGTTTACAGCCCAACTATAAGCAGTATTTGAATAGACATTGTTTTATCCAGGTTCATTAATTAGTACACATTAAGGTCTTAAGTGATGCAAACAGCAGAAGGCTGCGTTAAGTGCAGATGCACACTGGAAGAAATTGTGTTTTTAAAAAATAACATTGTGTTAAATCAACTAAAAGAGAAGCTATTAAATCAGTGTAAGTAATTCTATTAGACGTTTGTACATTATGAGTATTTCTGCTTTATTAGCTAGTAGAGGGGAGGTATTAGAGGTCCTTACAGGAACATTTTATATTGTAGATGTTCGTGATGCACTCTTTAACATTCACCAAAAAGAATTATGCATGATAATATTTTGGGGTCAGTTGTTTTGTCTGTGTGTGTTTATCTCCTTAAATCTGATACAAACAATTTATCTTAATAGGTGAAGGCATAATGTTTTACACTGCGCTAGAACCAAGCATCCTCAGCAATGAGCACTAGAGCAGGGTTTATACTGCAGCACCACTGTAGGAAATAAGAGAGGCAAAGCATGTCTTAAAAGAGCACTCCGAAGTTTTAGAAAATGCTATTATTGAGTTATTAAAGGTCCAGTGTGTAACATTTAGGTCTGATCGATTGTCAGAAAGGAATATAATGTTCATAGAAATGTTTTCATTAGTGTATAATCACCTTAAAATAGGAATCGTTGTGTTTTC
>NW_023339785.1:2831206-2832772 GCF_004916995.1 Morone saxatilis
AAAATAGGAATCGTTGTGTTTTCATTACCATAGAATAAGCTGTCGCCTTCCATGGAGTATGCATGTTTCTACAGTTGCCCAGAATGGACAAAACAAACACTGACTCTAGATAGGGCTAGTTGTGCTTTTTGCAGCCACCATAGTTTCTTCCTCGCACATGGAAAAAAAAGATGAAACGAGTGATTGCAATCTGCAACTACACCACTAGATGCCACTGAATCCTACACACTGGACCTCTATTGTCTCCTTATCTTTTTCCAAGTGCACCTGAGAAATTAATCTTCCACTGAGAAATTAAATTTCACTTTCTCCCATGTATGACCACAGAAATTCAGATTATTATGGTTATAAGCCTACTCTTTTATATAGCTGAGCTGACCAGAAAACTACACATTGTGGCTTTAAGGGTGCAGTCTTGTTCGCAGTAAACAGTTGCACACTGACTACTGGCTGCAGATCATAGGGTGATTGAATGACAGCCTTCATGTTCCCTCTTACATTTACACTTGGCTGAGTCCTGCTGATATCTGACCACCTCCAAAGGTTAGCAGGCAGATCCGATCACATCCATTAGCATTGGATGCTATGTGCATGAACACCTTGAATTAACATGCATTTTTCCTTATCCGGATAAGATGTCCAGAGGAAGATCACATTTAAACACCATGTGAACATGGGGTCAACATTATTAACACTAACATTTGGTTATGTCGACTTAGGTTTTTTTGGGATTTAAATGTATTTAAATTATATTTATGCAGCAAATGTTGGCATTAAGAAATGAAGAAACGGAGACATACAGTATACCTTACAAATTCCAGTCAAAACCACATTAAAATGCAAGAAAAGTCTGCAAGTTCTCTTTAAGCCTGATCGGCAGTAGCAATGCTTGAGCTCCACTTCCACTGAGAGGTGGAGAAAGGTAAAGTGGATGTGACAGATCATGAATCAGGAAGTCAAACTGTGCCTTCCCATCTGTAACCTCAAATCCTTCATTAACCGTTTAATACACACTCATTAAGGCATGCACATGCACACTCGCACACACGCAAAAGTTCACATGCCGTACAAGAACATGAGAGTGCAGAAGCTTACACACGTACACACAGAGAGTGACTCATCAATGCTAAATTATACTCAGCACATTATGCTGTAATGGAACAAGATGGAGAACTAACAGCTCTTCCTCTCCACTCACTGAATGATAAATGACAGTGTAAGTTGAACACTGTAGAATGATAAATGAGGGAAAAAGCAGGTGAGGTAATGTTACAGAATATAAAGCATGTAGCAGACTGTGATTAGAGCTGTACAACAGTGTATACTGTTTAAGTTTCAGCTGTTAACAATTTTAATTTTGTGATTATTTAAAGTCCCAAAACTCAGTCCAGTAGTGTAATGTGCTTCATGTAATTTGTTTTGTGATTCAACAAATAGTACCTTAAATTGAATTTGTTTAAAATATGTTGTTAGATTACAAATACATCTGAAGATGCTTCTCATCTTCATTCAACTTAAGTGAATGTAGCCTTGGCCAGGAGGGGTTGATGTCATCAGGCGGTACCC
>NW_023339785.1:2832824-2833221 GCF_004916995.1 Morone saxatilis
TGGTGGCCAAGTCACTGCCCATCTACCCCTCCTGGTTTCCAGCTTAACTCCTCTCTCCTGCTCCATAACCAGCAAGAGGCTCTTTCTGCTGCCTCCCCCATCCTGCGAGCTGCTGTCCTTCTCTCCTTCCCGATCATTCCAATGGCTGTGAGCATTCTCCACACTGACTGAGCAGGGAATCCTCTACAGCCGACCTCGACCGGGAACAGCCATGCCTGCCATCCTTTCCCCCTGCAGTCATGCAGAAGGTCTTGGTATTTGGCGCTCTTTCTTTCAAAGGCCTGTTCACACCCCTCTTCCCATGGGACTGTAAGTTCTATGAGGATGATCTTTTTTGCCTCTTCAGACCACAGTACCACATCCGGCCTCAGGGTTGTCTGGACAATCTGGGGGAACT
>NW_023339785.1:2833246-2840036 GCF_004916995.1 Morone saxatilis
CTTCACGTTTTATATTTCTATGGATTCTGGACCATCTACCTTAATTCGTGGAATACATCAAAGAGTGATGTTCCATGTCACAACACACCATCAGTGTGGACACCTGGTCCAGATTGGATCTTGATCAGATCAGTAGAATGTATCGTATGCTGTGAAACGCTTGGTTTGCTACTATTTGCAATAGTAGGAGGTAGGATTGCGAGGATTATATAAGTTCTCGATGTTGTGATTTCATGTAGTCAAGTCACCTTCCTTATCAGGCATGCTCTGACATTAAGTGTGTCGGTGCATGATCTTATTAGGTCGAGTACCCAAGACAATTTTTCCAGTTCTGCAGGGTGGCGGTAGTTTCCTGTGGCTCTCACTCAGGTGGTAACCCCCGAAATTACTGAGGGTTTACAATTTATCCACGCAGTGGGACCACAGTTCTGGAGTGATGGTAGTGATGTCTACGGTCAGAAGCAATAGGTGCTACGGTCGCTTGAGAGTGCGCGGGATGATTCTATGCCATAGGAGAGTTGATCTCTATCCAGCCCTGCAGTCTCACCTAGTGTATCTGCCAGATTGGCATCGCATATTTTGTATATGTAATATCGGAATCTGAAAAACTGACGTGAGTCTGTAGGACTAAGATGAATAATAATTAACATGATTGCACCAGAAAATAAATCCTTCTAAAGACGACTAGAATGGGCAGCATATTATGATGCTCCTGCTATGCCTCCCGGTATTGGGAGAGTTGATCGCCACTCTGCTTATCTGGATCATATCTCCTCCCTGACACGAATATAGATGGAATTTATTATTTTGTTACTAATTATTTATTTGAGTGTTATTTTGTTTACGTCCAACTATCACCATGCATGCTATAGATATTGGTTAGAGATAGCATAATATCTGCCCATACAAATTCACTTCTCCTAAGTGGTATTAGTTCGTAACCTATAAAGGTAATATGTTATTCGTAGATAAATATTTTTGTATTATGTTGAGATATTTATTATATGAATATGATAATAATTCTACTTCATAATGGCAGATTGAATTATTGAATATTTTAGATCATTCATTGAAATTATACTGGATTAAAGGTTTTGAAGTTTTAAAATATCATTCTTATACAAGGCTACCTGTGATTAGGGTTGATGTGGCTAAGAAGGGCGATTTTAGAATTACAGTTTGGAACTATTGAAAATTTTTATTTGTAAGAAACATAATGTAAAAAATTTGACTGAAGTTGGTTGTCGAGCGATGGCCGTTTCTTGTTCTTGTGCACGGCTCGCCCCTTCAGTCGCCTCGTCCGCCTCTAGCCCCTTTCAACTTGGACGTGCAACATACTTCAATAAACTCCCGTACCCACAGTGTAATATACTGTATGCTGAATAAAGTACTGGAAAGCTCAGTCACAGTATAACACTATACTCTTTTTAAACTTCAAATGATCATCAATTAACAGCATAAAAGCCAAAAACCCGCAAGAATAAAACAACCCTTTTTTAAATGAATTTATCAATTATTATCCTTATGCCCTAACCCTACCCCCTAAACCGAGAGGGGGGGGGATGAGAGACTCGACAGGACCAACAAGTATGGCAGGAATGAACTACGGACCAGAGACTGCTCACCAACAACATTAACCGGGAGCATTGGAAGTAAAGTTCATTGGGAAAGAACCTGCAAGAACAAAAGAGGGCGTAAGATACACCAAACGCCAACTGTGGAAAGAGGGGCCATAGGTGCAGCGCACCACCTACGCGGTACCTGGTGGAGACGCAGGAAGGATTCCAGGCAGGAAGCCACTCACAGCACTGGACTTACTCTCAGCCACGTGTGGTCCACCAGGGTTAGTCAGCGCTCAGGAGGGACCGCAGCCGTGCATGCAAACCAGGAACCAACCAAAACGCTAGCCGAGGGACGAATTAGCCGCGCCCCAAGATGAGCGAACTATTGAGTGGTACAACCCTAGCCAAGATCTGGACAAAGTTGCTAGGAAGCTACATTAGCACGGACGGCTGAGAGAAAAGTACAGTACCTCACAACGATAACCTACCCAACCTGGCGGGAAGCGTTTTATAGGAACTTAAGGGATAAAGTCAACATCAAGGCGACGCACACCAGCACAAGCGCAGGGAAGCAGCAAAGGGGTAATTCCAAATTCCTGAGGGGAGAAATCAAGACTCTCACCAAACCAGTTACAAATTACAGGCGCCCCTACCGCGCTGTCGCAAAGGAGAAGGCATCAGGATTCTGGGGCGGATCGAACTCGGGAGCGGCCATCTGCAGACACTCCGATAGAGCAAAGTCCTGAGAACAACCAGAGGAAGGATCCCGCGAGAAAAGAATTCAGTTCACCAAAGTCCCATATCATATCAAAAAAGTGCAGGAACATGCTGGGGCTGAAGCAAAATCTGGAAGGGCTGATTAGCCCATGAAGAAGTGTGGAGGTCGCCGCTCTTATGGGATGCCCACCCCGAACTCAACATACAATGAACATCTAGAGAACCAGGCCCGGATCCAACCGCCAAGCATCAACAGCAAAAGACCTGAGAAAAAAAGAGCTCAACATCAGTTCAAGACCATTCCTGGGAGCGAAGCTCAAGAACAGGATCATGCCCCCGCCAGCTGTTATACCCTACAAGGTATATAATGCCAACTGCTCCTTCAGCTTGGAAGGGTTTGGACGATCATGGCAGAAAGGGGTTACCATTCCCATCAATTCTGCGGAAACCGGAGAGGGCTGTGTTTGTGCAATCAGCAAGAGAACCTCCCTCAACATTAGGACGGAATTCAGAGAGCAGTCTCACTGGCTAAGTGTAGAAGGCAAGATCGTTTTTTCTATATCTGGCCAAGAGGATAGACCGCTCACGTACACTGAGACAAGAATTGACTACCATCCAAACCCGCCATCCATGAAATGGTCAAGAGTGGAATTCCAGGCTTCCCTGGATCCTGAACACACTGAGGTTCTCAGTCAGCTGATCCGGAGCCCTAAAGCCCAGGAAAGTGCACCCACCTGTTGTCTTGTGCACTTGGATCTGGCAAAATGCTACTGCGATTTCACTCTCAGCCCTCTTATCATACGCATTTTAGACACTACACTATCTCAGCAATCAGGGAATGATCACCAGTATTTGCGGATCCAGTCTTAGTATCTCCACCACGCACTTGTTACAACTATCAGTGGCAAGCCTGGAAAGGAGGATATCGTAACTGGCTGCCACAACTCTCCTCTCCTTCTTATTGGGTATGAACGTCCTAATAACAGCCTGCGGAAGAAGGAACGGTCAAATGAGTCAGGCATCCGACAACACCATGAGCATGGAGACCTTACCTGTGCAAACCACACCCATGTGAGGCAGGGTGGGTGCTAACTGGTTCTGGACACATGGCACGTGGGCCAGAAGTGAAGTTTAGCCAAAGAATCCAGAGTATTGGGATCAGGAAGGAGTTGACAACAGGTTAAGCTTGCATATGCAAGAGGAAGTGATTCATAGATGACTGGCAGGAATCCCACATTCAAGTCTGGAAAGCGTGGTTCGATGACATCACTTAAGACAGGAACAACATAGCCAGATATTGGAATAACAGATGGAATGGACTGAGGAGGATCGAAAAAATCAGTGTCTCATACGGTGGAGTTTAAACATGGTTCTAGATCACACACGGATGTTGCCAGACTCTGTGGCTGGCTGACCTGTGTAATTGAGTCCGATTGACATGCATTGAAGGTGAGTGAGAGGAGATCAATTAAGTTAACATCTGAATTGAGAGTAGGATCTCCAAGCTTCACTGCAGCGCCTCCCACGGCTCCTACATAAGATCAGGGGCAAATTCCAATTTCACCGTCTTTCGGTGGTTGGGATTCAAGTTGCAAAGTGATAATCAACAGTACAGAAAACTTACTCCAGGGTACAAGTCGACAGCAGGCATCCATCACAAGATCAGGTACCGCCAAGGTGGAGGCAGCTAACTCATTTGCAACACACTGAGAGCAGTGCTGAAGCGGTCCGTGATCAAAATTGGGTGCGCATGCACAGGAAGACAGGGGGTCTGTGGAACCTCCCTCTTCCAACAGTGAGGAAGGCGGGACAGTGACAGAAGATCCATGATTCAAAGAGGAGGTAGGAACTGAGAGGAGACGAGGCAAGGGCCAAGTGACCTAGCATTCCCAAGGATGGGAGAGAAACCCTTGTGAACCTATGCTCGGGCCTCCTTGCCTGAAGATAGAATCGGTCTTACCTGCGCGATACTGTGCAGCACATACTCCGTTCTCGGCCGCGCGATCTCATGTAGTTCTATCGACTACCTGGTCACTACGAGGAACATGTTCGCTACAACACTGCTCCACATGGGCATGATAGAGCGACCCATTGTGCAAGCCTGTGTGGGGAAGGGGGCACCGATGGACACATCCTGTCCGTGCGTAGAACTAAGCCACTACAAGGAAGTACAGGCTGGCAGCCACAAAGGTGCCTTCATGACACCGCTCAGCTTAGAGCAGGAGCAGAAAAAAGAAACGCCAAACCACTTCGAAACATCATCCGTTGTTAGGGAGGGGGAAAGCACCAGCACAGCAACAACAACAACCAGGTCTACTAAAAAGGCCCAAATCATGGGATATGAAGGTCGACTTGGAGGAAGACTGCAGTCTCCCCCAGCAGCTTTCGCGCATGCGCACTTCGGAACATTCTAAAACAACTACAACAAAACAACTTCTAAAACAGTAAAGTTGCAGCCGGACAGCTAAACGATGAGCTGAAACTCACAATAAAGCTCGGTAAAGCTGAGGGGAGCTACAGATTAAGTTGATAATTCTCTGTAGGTTCATAAGAGTGGCTGCCTAGCACTATAGCATTGTTTTCACATTGACATTTGATAAATTTTTATTAGAAACGTATTGATTATAGTCGCTTTATTTTCCAACAACAAAGATATATCTTCATATGTATGTATGTATGTATGTTTATTTTGTCCTTGTTACAAGGATATCTTGACATATATGAATGTGATTAAATCATTACGATCATTCTCCTATACATAATTTATTTCCCATGGGTATTTGTCTGAGGACGACCTGTAAGTGCTGTGACCATTTTGCAGGGAGGGAGCTGTGATTCCAGTTTTCAAGTACTCCTGTTGACTTTATTGATTTGGTATCCAGCACCTATTCCACTGAGGTTTATGTGACTACTCTAACTTCTTCCACAAATCACAGGAAACCACAATAACTGAGTCAAGAACACCAGAGATTTTGGACTGACAAGGCACCTATCTCTACCACCATCCTCAATATATATTTTTTGAAGAAAGCTGTTCACCCCTCCAGTAGAGCTGCACACAGAAGCTATGACTTTTTTTCATGTCAGTGTAAAATTATGATTCTTGAACTGAATCATGATAGTTCTCTACTTTTTTACACTTTTTTTTACACACATATAAACCTCAATGTGAAGATAAAAGCTGTGGTTAATACAGCTTTTACACTCAAAAATGGTCTCTCTCCCTTCATGTCCTGCATGTTCAGGATATTTGACTTACTATCTGTATGATCAACTCATAGCGCTCATGTCTTGGAAAAAAATGAATGGCTAGAAATAGCATAACCCACATACACAATCACGCACCCATACACACAGTCACACTTGCTCCCCTCTGAATACTCTCCTCAGGTTCAGGATATTGACCTTGTCATCAGAACGCAGTGACCCTCGAGCAACAAATAATAAATGGTTTGACATCAAAAAGTGCTGAGATAATACAAGCTGACAGCTTTCATGGGCACACATTTGCTGCCTAAGCAGGCTGGTTTCATACTCAAGAGTTTATTAATGTGTATTATGTAACATTGCATCCTGTAACACATCAAGCCATTGTTATTAATCATATTGATCTGTCATCAAAGGGGTTCATCAAAACCAGCAGCAAGTTAAAGCCTCTGTGTAGAATCTTTATGGGGTTATAGCGTTTAATGCCAGGATATTTTACTTGAAAACTAGACGACCCTGATGAAACCTAATGCAGTCTATGTGTGGCTTATAGATCACATCAACAGGGTCTTTTTGAGCTACACTAGTTGTGGGCTCTAAGTGTGGCAAAGTTGAGTGGTTGGTTGGTTGGTTGGTTGGTTGGTTTGTCAGTCTAGCACTTCAGTCCAGACTAATATTGACAATATTGAGTGGATTGTCACAGAACTTGGAAAAAAAATGTTTGGTCTCCAGAGGAAGAATTCATCCATTGACTTTTCTCTTTGTGCCACCATGAGGTTAATATTTTCATTTTTGTGTAAAATGTCTTGACAACTATTATTATAAGGATTGGCACTGTAGTTGGTACAAACATTCATGGTCTCCTGACTTTGTTGATACCTTTAACCTGCCAGCTATTGTCACCGGAAGGTAAAGGTCTGTAGTTATGCATTAAAATATGACAACATCAACTTGATTGATTGGCAGATACTATGTTACAGACTGTCATGTCACATCCCGGATGAATTGCAATAACATTGGTGATCTTCTATAACGTTTTACCTAGCGCCATCATCACACCAAAAATTCAGTTTGTAATACTTTATGCAAAACTAAAGACATTCCCATTGGCCTCAGCTGTGTTTAGTGAATGTTAGCATGCTAACCCACTCAATTTAGAAGGTGACCATGGTAAATATTACACCTGCTAAACATCAACATGCATTGTTATTGTATGCATGTTAGCATGATGACGTTAACGTTTAGCTCAAACGTAGATGTGCCTTAGTACAGCCTCACATAGTTGCTAGCTATATGGTAAATGG
>NW_023339785.1:2840136-2840655 GCF_004916995.1 Morone saxatilis
TTTCACACACATTCACTCAGTGATGGCAAAGCCCATTGAACAGAAACTAATGCATTCATAGTGCAATGCATGCACTGCATGCATGCAATTCGGGGGTTTAATATCTTGCTCAAGGACACTTTGACATGTGGCACCAGGAGCCGGGGATTGAACCCACAACCTTCCGATTAGGGAATGACCCGCTCTGCCTCTGCACTACAGCCCCCATAGAGGCACAAATTATTTCTTCCAGGGATATGTATGATCTCCATCCATGAGGCCGTTGCAATGCACATCTCGATGATCCACTACATACATATATGTGAAGCAACTACCAATACCAATGCAATACAAAACAATTTACCAGTATTGCGTTGCAGTGCTGTTTGACCCAATTTGATTAAACACAATGGGATTCAACGCGATACGATGCAACAATATGATGCTAGGCAATTCAATATGGTACAGATAGTTGCATCCTATTTCTTTGGTTCTTTTAAGCAGTTTGAGATGAAAAGATGTTACACCAACAATGTGTTG
>NW_023339785.1:2840674-2849540 GCF_004916995.1 Morone saxatilis
TTGTATCTGATGCACACTTTTTGAATCTGGGCAATTGCATCTTGAACTTCTATGCTACTGCATATATGCCAATCTGTTAGCATCCCTACTTCTACACATTCATTTCTTATTTCAATCAATCTGATCAACTGACTTGCTTGTATTGAAATAGAAGCCTAAGGATAGAGCTTCAAATGCATATACTAAAGATGCACCTTCACTTGAGAAAGCATCAAAGAGAAACAAAATGTGGTCAACATTAATGTAGACACTGAATTATAGAGGGTGACACCCACAGCAATGTATGAGTGTATAATACATCTGATAACAATATATCAAAGGATATGTAAGGATTCTTTTAAGTTGAAATTTATCTTCTTTAATTTCTTATCAGATGACATATATGTTAATACCAAGAGATCTGCAACAAGCTAATATGGGCACACACATTGGCCAGGCAATATATCAGACTAGCTTTAGCACAAAACCACACTTATCTACCTCAAAACCACCTCTCCACCCTACTAAAGCCACCCCACTGTCCTTGTTGTTTCAGTTTTATTCCACTGCCTCCCCATTCTCTTTTACTTTCTTTTCACTCTTTTTCCTCTTTTTTATGTCACTCTGTCCCTTTCTACTGGGTCCACAGGGGGGCTTGATTGCGCCTTAAGAAAACGAGACACTACCATCCTCCTGATACTTGGGCTCAGTGATTTCTTTGTCTGTTCTGGCCCCTGACTTCCACCATTGATCCTGTGATGTTCAGCTTTCAATTATATTGAAATTAATTATTTAACACTTTCTGAGATGTGCTTTTGGTTAGTTAAACATAGCTTCTGCATTGTCCAGGTTGATCACCACAGCTTCTCCTTTTAGCTGTCTTGTTCTTTAAAATACTTGTAAAGGCTGTTTCTTTGCCTGGTAAGACTTGCTTTACTGTGTGATGCTGTGACGTGACACACAGTGTTTATACCGGTACCTCTCTATAGTATTTTTTGCACTGTTGTTGTCCAATGTACTGTTACCCTCTATGTGCTGTAATCATGACTTTGCCCAAGGTAAATCGCTATAGAATAAAAACTGGGATTGACCAGCCACTTGGAAGAAGTGCAACCAAACAGCAGTAAAACAGGTCTGCATTGGGCCGTGATAGTAGAGAGAGTCACAAAGCCAAACTCTCAATTCAATCATCAATCTTCATTCCAATCCTCACCTGTAGTCTGGAGCTCTGGCTGCTGAGCGAAAGAATGAGATTGCAGACGCAGAAATAAGGTTTCTCCACGGGGCTTCTCCTGTGCAAATTGACTGGAGCCAATTTAAGAGTTTCGGGATTCTACTACCAATACAGTGAGATAATGCCCCTTGTTTCCAGCACAGTTTCACTTGCTAAAATACTTTTTAAGGGGTGAAAAGAAAGAGAAAAAAAAGATAAGATTTTAAGAAATAATTGGACAAAACAGCCCAGTATCCCACAAAATGAAATCCATACTGGACAATTTGGCACCTTCTGAATTACATCCAATGCCAACGTTCAGTGTCAGTGCAGGAATCAGTGAGCTCTTAATGTAGCGAGGCAAAAACTAAAGCTTAGTGCTGCAGTGGACACCGTAATTATGTACCAAGCTGATACAAGCATTTGAATACAATTTGGTTTTAATTAAACATCATCAGTCATTCTGCCTGCTTTTCTTTCTCCCATGTACTGTGATTAAAACACCAAATTCATCATCCTTTCTTTTATTGATAAAGGATTGTATAGTGCCTTGACTGTAGCAGCTGAACTAGCCACTTGTCAGGTACTGTGGCTGAGTAGTCTAAGACACTGGATTAAGGCTCCAGTCTCTCAGGAGGTGTGGGTTCAAATCTGCTAATTTGAAGTTTGTCAGCATGATGGCTGGGAAAGAGCGGATTAGAGTCTGATGCTGCAAACTGTATGACAAGCTCCCTTAAAGGAAATGTGACATTTTAACAATCCCTAACGTGTCCATAAACACACGTAACTCTAGAAACAAAAGCTAAAATGCATAATTTGTCAATGGTCTTCCTATCAATTCGGCATCAATATAATCCATAAAGATAAACTGTATTTCATACAAACTGCATTTTGTCACCTCAGTGTGTTCAGCCTCTGTTGTAGTTGGGCTCTTTCAGTGGAAAAAGAGTGTGGGAATGAAAGGCGGACTATTTCAAAAACCAAGATTTTTCACAACACAGTTTATTCCCTGTCCATTATGTAAGTGTTGGTATCTGAGGAGGGTTTTTTTTTTGCTGTTAACCAATGTAACTATTCGGGCAAATGTCAGCAATGTCCAAAAAAAGTCTTGTCATCATGGGTAAAGTGAACTGGGCATTAGACACTTTCTTCTGTTCTGTTATCAGAAGGTTCATCAGGACTCTTTTCTTGTGACTTTCAGTCTTAAGGCTGATTTCTACTGTAGTTGTACATGGGCTCTACGTAGGTGTAGTAAAGTGTCAGTAAAGTAGTAAAGCTAACAAAGGCAAACCACAGTAAATACAATGTTGGTCAAATTTAGTTATGACTGAAACTGAACTTTTAAATGTTTTACCCTATGACAGATTTTCTAAATTCAAGTTAGTGTCTGTAAATCCTGTAATTTCAACAATTTCACGACAATCTAGGTAATCAAAATGAAGGGAATCTTTGTGTTCTCCACTGAGAAAAACTTTGAAACGATTTTTCTCAGTTTCATTGTTAGCATTGTTACTGCACTTAGCCTTTGGAGGGCAGTATGAATCAGGCTTTACTTCTGATGCAACACAATAAAAATTAATTAATTAAAAAAAATATTGTTTTCTAAATACAACGGAAGAAAAATATGAGTTTGAACAAAAGTAAATAGTACTTTGTTAGTACAAGTCCACTTGGTGAACCAGCAGTTAACTGTGAATTTAGCATGCTGTTGAGTGCTAACACTGTTAAAGGTGAGCAGAACAAACCAGCAAGGATTTTCCTCCTGGATTCTGCTGGTGACCATGGTAACCACAGAGAATCCTAGCACCGGATCTAAAAAAAGGTTGCAAAACACTGCAGCTGGCTGCGGAGCAAGAGCAGAAGAATAAGAAGAAGAAGAAGAAGAAGGAGAGGGAGGGAGGCTGACTCATATTAAGACTGGGTTGCAGGTGGAGGACAGACCATATCATACTGGCAAATAAACAGCAAACCTGGGGGGAAGGGAACCAGCACCACACACACGGCCCAGACATGTCATTTATCTCGTGGCATGCTTGAATATAGGAACTGTTGTAAAGAGCTATATTGCTTTGGCGAAACTGTTTTTACTAGTAACGTTTCAAGTGGCATTCATGAAGACAACAAGGCAAGTACCAGAAAAAAAGTTAAGATATTGAGGTATGTATGTAAGAAGACTTTCTCAGGAGCCTGAGGAAGGAAGGGAGAGAGGTGTATACATAGGAGAGAGGCAGGAAAAAAGTCCATATTCCAACAAACTTCCTTTGACTCAACTTATCACCAGCCTAATATTCAGATTCTACAAAAAAAATACTCAAATGTGATAGAGAAATAAAGCACAGCCATTATATAGAAAGTATGAAACAAACAATCAGATTAAAGGGAACCTCGACACTGTAATTCCCAAGTAGGTGCATACAGTCTGTCTCCTGTAGCACACACAGGTGCCTCTATCTGATCTGAAAAGTTTTGTAATAAAATTGAAGAACCTGATAATCGGATAACCACTCCATATAAACACCAGACAAATATGAGGTGTTAGAGAACAAATCAAAGTCTTCATCAAGGCCTTTTGGCACAAAGGTGGTCCAAGTGTAAATCAAACAGGCCTCTATTTTGTCTGCCAGACTCACACAGGCAGACCACAGTTCTCCTGAGAGTGATTATAAGCTCAAGTGTCAAACTGGGAGACATCTACAGGCCCAACAAAACTCTTTTGTTGCAGAGTTTACACTTATCATGCCCTCCCTCATCCATCAGTTCAGGACTCTGCAGTGGGATGAAAACCTAATTTCTCCAAAATGTCAGCTGTCCACAGAATTGAAAAAGAACTCTTTAACTTTTGTTAGTGTGTCTGCTGCTGCTGTTAGTTCATTCCAGTTCATGTTTTCAGGGTCATTGCAACATGTAGAGCTGAACTGTTACTGATGATCTGATTTAATTGCGCTTGTCAAGCTGCTCAAAATATAACTGTGAGATCTGAACAGATTTAATTGGCAATATTTTTAAACACACCACATAGAAAGGCTTACAGTCTACAGCCCTGCTAGCTGCTCTGTGAGGCTGTGTTAAAGGCTTTGAGCTAAATGAGAACATCTATCAATGGTAACTTCCTGATGTTTAACAGCTATAATGTTTGCCCTGTTTAGTATGTTATAGTTTAGCATGCACGTTTGCTAATTGGCACAAAACAGAAAACTATGTCATTTCAATTTCTTTGTTTTTATATTATTTGGCCATAAACCAATAACAGAAGTAAGTGTGTAACCTAAACTGTCCTCAACAGAATATGTATTTATGGATCCTTATTATATTATATCACTGCACTTCAAATAATAGCCAAAATGAGGCTACTGAATAACTATTAATCATTAATTTGATACTTAATAATAATAATTCTAAGGATTTCTAGGTAATCTAGACCAGGCTTCTACTGGAGACCTGCCTCTAATTGGGACTTTAATTTAAGTTTTACAGTATCATATCAAAATTAAATATTCTGCATACTGTTTATATCTTTGGCAAAAATAAATACATCACCATGTAGGATGGTTCCATATTTTTGTGCATTTATTCCAGTGAAAAATAATCAAATCTAAAAATAATCTCAGTAAATTGGCAATCTTGATGATGATACTGATAGTGAGTCCCGATATTGTGAACGGGACATTAATTTAGCATTAACATTAGTTTAGTCCAAATCATAAATTTTCATCATAATGATTTTGGTTTCAGTTTAAGGCACATTGATTGTGCTGTGAATACAGATGACTCATACAACTGGATCTGGATAGGAAGAAAGTATGACACAACAGACCTTTTTCACGGCAGCCATTTTGACATGAAATAGCAGGTTACACACCAATGATAATAATTCAGGTCAAACAGAGTCAGTGTGTTGCTATTGTGCATGCTGGCTCACTGGAAAGGCTATGCTACGCCAAATGGAACAGAACTTAATCTAAAGTTCGAACAGAACTAATCAGTATCACTGGTAACATCTTTTTGTACTATACTATTTTATGTCAAAATGTCTGCTGTAAAAAGGGTCTATTGGTGAATAAGGAAGGTTCCCCTAAATCCCACATATATGTCAATTGACAACTAATCTGTTTGTACAAGTGGTTCTTCATGAGGCCCATTGTTTAAAGGACATTTTTCTGTTTTCAATTGTAATTATTTTAATTAAAAGTTTTGTTTTAATAAATTAAATTCCAACAGAAATCCCACACGCATTTACCCAAAACTGGGCACACATCAAGGCGTGAACTACACTATGTCCATGGCTCAATCCCTCTGTGTAACGTAGAGGTAAATGACTGCCTGTAACTGCTGTCAACATGCCCTTGAGCAAAGTATTTAACCCCAAGCTGTTCTGGTAAGTGCTGGGGGACCAGCTCAGGGAGCTCCTGGTTGTGAATGCGCATACTGTAGGCTGTATTGTTAAAAATTACAGTTTGGTCAAGAGTATTTGGATATTTATAATATGTCTTATAAATATTTCACTGCGCTGGGAGATCATTTTAGAGGTGTTAGGGAATTGGAGCTAAAAAAGCAGAACAATTAGAAGTTTCTTGTTATAGTTTAAAGATTGAATAATGACATTTTGTTACAGTAAGATTTGCCCTGTAGCAAAAAAAATAAAAAATACAAAATGAACAGAATGCCAATGCCTCAACAATTACTGCGCCAAATGCTTCCAAAACTCATTTTCTAGCCTGCACTCTGCTCAGAAACAAATCCTCCACATCCCAAATGATCTGTGAATACATCAACATTATGTGACAATCCTTAAATAAGGTTCCTAAATCTGGATACATTACAAAACTACTAACTCGGCCTGAAATTGTTTGCAGTGTGTTTGCTGAAAAACAGCAAGAATAAACCGGCAGCATTCCCCTGCTAAACAATTCCCCCCGCTAGACCCGAGATGTGCCAACTGTCCCATTACAAGAAGAGAAATATTGATCCAAACTGTTTGAACGCTTGCTTTCTACCAAACACTGAACAGCTTGTGTCCTACTTAGAAAGACACAAAGTGAATGAACAATCAGGTGTAACCCTTCGTTTCTTGTAAATGTCAGCCCGCTCATGACATGAGGTTACAATAATAAACTGAATTAGCAGTGACACCTATCCTACGACAGGAGAAAGTAATTATTGCATTTTTTATTAATCTTTCTGTTATATTATTATTAAATTGATAATACAAATGGGAGGAACAGAAAGGTGATGAGGAGAGAACAGAATGCACCTTTGCACCAGGAAGGCCTTGTAGGAATAAAATGTGGATCTGTTTTTGGAACAAACTGTTTCCAAGCCTTCACCCTTCTGCATACTGAATAGCTCCCCTATGATGCACAAGGACAGAACTTCAACGCAAGTTTAAAGAAAATAAGAATAACCTGCGCTGACAATGACTCAGCCAAAGGAGTGACCAAGGGACACGAATGAACAAAAACAAGCCCTGACCACCTAATAATACACAGTGAGAAAACACACATACAAGCAGCAAACACACACACTCACACTACATCTCTTAAGTCTAGCCCTGGGCTTTATCCCATTTTTTAATGCAATGAAAAGGTCAGGCATCAAAAACTTACTTGATGGAATAATGAGACAATGTATGAATACCTGAAACGCTTCGACGGCCCTCGCTGTTCGAGCTGCTTACAGACACTCTCAATTATGTTGTTTTGTTCGCCTGGCACAGACACGGAATAACTGCTGACATTTAGTGGGATTACAATAGTCTGATTCCATTTACGGACATGAATAATAATATTGGAGATTATGGTGTTAAGATTGCATTTTGTCAGTGGAAATAGTCCATTTAATTTTCCATACATGGAAAACCAAACAAAAAAATCCACTCTGCCTGAATGAAAAAACAACCAATCAGAGCCAAGAAAGAGTTGGAGGCTTGAAGATAGTTGATTTTTGAGTCTCATTTCCAGGGAGTCAGATATAGATACTGACTCTGATCGGTTGATTTCATTCAGGCCCGGTGGATTCTTGCAAATGCCATTAGGAGCACTAGGAGGAGCCAGAGGAACCAGATTTGTTTTTCTACTGTCAGGATATAGTGAACATTTCACAAAATATGACACAAAAGTATTTTTCATAAAAATGACCTGCTGCATCTTTAAGCATTGTTTTGAATGGCAACGAGACTAAGAGTCTATAGCAGCCTTGTTGGACTGTGCTTAGGCTTGTTGCAGTAAATGCTAACATATGCACGCTAACTTGCTCACATGATAATATTCACATGCATAAGGTTATAATGTTTACCATGTTTGTCATCATGCTTACTTTTTTTAATTACTACTGAGCACAAAGTGCTTGCTATAGTTTTAAAGATATATATATACACAGTCATATATTGAAGCTAAGGGCCGCTGACCAAGTGGCAGTATTTGTTTGAAGTTGGGAGTGACATTGCAGACAGCTAATGAAATGTAAAGACTTGAGGCAACTTTATAGGTCAAACACTGCCACGTGCATGCCCACATTAAAGTCACAGGAACACAAAAATAACCAGCTGTTGCCATGTTTTTTTCCAATATGCATCATTTAAACTTTAATTGTTACTGACAGAAAAAAGAATAAAAAGAAAGAAAGAAGGTAAGGAAAGTCTCAGATCATGCCTAAGCCTTTAAACCTTCCAGCTTCAGTGTGTTGGAGGTGTGAATTGATGTTCAAAAAGGATAAATTAACTGTGTGTCTTTGATTAGAGCAGGTTGAGTGGGAATGAAGCGATGGCCTGAGGGAGGAATGATGCAGAAAGCATTACAACAACACCTGATATAACCCTGGGCTAGGCTCATACAGGAGGGAGGGCACACACACACACACACACACACACTCTTTACCTATCTCCCCCTCTCTGCGCATAAGGCTGCACAGCCGAACACAAACTTCTCTGCCTCTGTCTCTCTGCTTTTTCATCGCACACACACCAATGCACAGAGTCTCTCTCGCTCTCTTTATACAGTCTCTCTATCTCACCCGTCCCTGTGCTCACACACCTGCAATCTCTGCGGAAGCTCTTCCAGAAATGGGTCGCTTGCTATTGTTTTCTTTCTCCTTTATTTATTTTTTTCCTTAATGAAGATACGGTCGAACTCATAATATGCGAAAAGCCACTGACCCAGTTTCCTGGCAGCGGGCTCCCTGCTAACTGCGCTGTTGCCAGAGCATACATAGTGGAAAAAATGCTTTTTGATGATCAGGTTATAATAACAAACAAGGTGCCCGCTGATCCAATGTGGAATGAAAAAGCCTTATTTACTCCACTAAAGCCAGCGCTTGCTAAGTGGCTTGCGCATTTTCACTCTCAAGTACAGTGACTTGTGTAGGTTTGATCGGCGCTGTGTATATGTGTGTGGTGGAGATGCAGGGAGATGTGGGGGCAGCATTTACTGCTGAGCTTTGTAGGGGTGTTATGTGTCTAAATTCTGTGATCATCTCATTGAGAATAATCATCTCCATGGCAGCGGTCAAAGACAGCTACTTGGCATCAAGAGGAGATGCATTAAAAGTTCATTTAGTATCCTACACACCTCTGTTACACCAGACCTGATCTATCGCCCTCATGTCATCACAGTAGAAAAATGTGTTTTTAGAGGTGAGGTGGAGATCAACAATTATTACTTTTTGATAGTGACGACTCAT
>NW_023339785.1:2849548-2862577 GCF_004916995.1 Morone saxatilis
CATGACGCTGCTGGCAGAGTTCTTGTTTACTTTCTATATAGGACTGTCTGAGTTCCACACATCTTAGATCAGGTCTAACTGTTTTTGAGACCTCTTCAAATCGATCTTCTATGGCTAAGAAAACCCCATTTAAAATCCCATTTACATTTGTAATAATGCAAATGACTCAAATCCAGCTCTGACAACTGTGCTTAACCAACCCGTTCCCAGGCTTATATCTAACTCCTATGAAACCATACGCATCTGGCGACGCAATGTAAAGAGCGCCCAAATCAGATTCATGTGACATGTACTTGCCTGCCATGCTACAAATGGCTCCGGCCCATCCTACATCCAGAACATGATCAAACCATTAATATCTATATTGTAGCGCTGGTAAACTCTAACGGGAGCTGGGCCAACCCTCTTGCTTAGTGGATTTGAGACATCTATACCATCACCTTACCTGAGAATGTACCATCAGAAAACTAATGTGAGCTGTATTTCCCATTTAATATGAATGCAGCATGTCAGATGGGAGTCAGATAATAATGGAAAGGTCAGGTCTTGAATGTCTGGCCACGTCTTGAGCAGCAGATAAGAAGTGAACTGTGTCTCAGTCTTGACATCAGTTGGAATAGAGAGACATGGATCAGCTCTTTTCATAACACTGTGAACAATTTGATCATCTAAAGGACATGCTTCCCAGTGCAGAGAGGTGTCTGTGAAAACCTTGAATTTTGGGTGTTTTTAACTCCAGTTGAAGGATTATACAGTGTTTTACGCCTCTGAATCTCTCCACTGGATGAATCCGAAAAGGTCAAGCCAAAACTGTGGCTCTTTACATTGTGTGGGAAAAGTTGACATTTGAGATCTACAAGGCTTTCACCTGATATATGACATTCAAAAAAATATCTCAAAATCAACTGCCGTAAACCTGCACATTAATAAACAGAGACAGGATTGTGTGGTTTTGTAAAAAGGTATTTTTGGCTGAAAATGTACTCAACAGAAGTTTCATAAATATCAATATTCACAATTAAAAATGCAGAAGGCTTTTGTGTTACTCGAGGAGGACGGACAAACCAAACAGTTAAGGTCTTTCGCAAGTTTCACGGCCGCCATGCCTGTTTGGAAACCGAAGAGTATTCAGTTGATTGCAATCTGCAACTTCTCCGCTAGATGCTGCTTAATGAAAATGTTGTATGCAAAGCTAACATTTTGGCCTTTGGGTGTGTGTCACCAAAATCATCAGGATTAATCATCTCGGGACCATGAATATATAATCTGGCCAGCAGTTGCTTGGATACAGCTCAAAGCCTAATATATAATTAAGATTTAAAACTTCATAAATAGATGTTTTTGATTACTCAGGGGCAGTAGAACAAGTTGTTAACACAACATTGGCATTAATGATGGCCAACACAGCCAACTTTTTTTTCCTTAAACGTTTTTGAAAAACGTGTTGAAAACCAACAACAGGAAGTCTTAAAACAGTAGAATAAACCAAATAGTGACTGCACACTGGATGCCATTTGAGTCAGCAATTGTCCAAGGATAACAAAACTATAGTAGTAAAGTGAATGACAACCAGCCAATAGCAGTAGTGTGTTAGAAGTATTTCCTGTCATGCTGCAGGTAAAGAAACTGACTCTCCTTTCAGTGACATCAACACACCATACGGCAAAAGCTGCTCCTATAAATTCTGTCTTGTTTTGATTCGATGAACATTCTTATCTCATAAACCTTACCGTGGTCTGCTTTTTACCTCGTTTTAATTTACAGAGTGGTTTATTGCAACACTAGCAGCCACAAAGTTTGGAATAAAATGTTAGTTTTTCTTTATGTTTTTTTACTGAGTGTTGCATTAAGTAAAGCAACACTTACATGATAGGAATATAAACTAAGGAGCTTGTGTAACACACACACACACACCACTGCTTACCTGGATCACTGCCAGCTCTTGGAGCAGTGAATAAGAGTATGCTGCCTGCATATATTTGTGCACAGCAGCAGCAGCCTTAGTGCTAATATTTATTAATAGATAGATAGATAGATTTAATGTTTTTGGAGTCATGCAGAGATCTTAGAGGTATACAGTCTTATTTTCAGCTCACTGACCATATAGAGCAGTATGCCGGCAGGTTTATACAACCACACAACTGCCAGGACTCTCATCAGTTCTGCAACACTGGTTCCCACCCCAGTCTCAGAAATACACCAATAAAAAAACTTGTTTTGTTTCATTGACTCTGTTATTATGAACACCGCCAAGATAGCAATACTCTTTTAAATGCTTTCTAATTGCCTTGATGTGGATGTTAATTGCTTATAAGTGTGCAAAACAATGTCTAGAGACCAGATGCTTAATAACTAAAGTCTTTGATACTGCTGGCACCCACCCTGCAAGCTCCGCTATGTAGCCTTGCAGCCCACTGTTGGCCAACTTCATCCCCAACGTAATTACAATCTCCACTCTACTTTATCTACCCAGATAAAGACTGAGCTAAATGCTCTTTTTTAACAAACACACGTCACACACATTTACAGTAGATGTTGAAAGTTCAACTATACTCCTCCTAAGCAGTTAGTGTTGGTTGTTAGTTAGTTGACAGTGTCCAGCCAGGCTGGATGATTTTTTATTTTAATAGATACTTATAACAACAATTACAATATTAAGTGGTAATTTTTTTTTATGTATAATATTAAGTTCTACTATGTTTAAATTCATGTCAGTCTCGCCAGCAGAGGACACTCTAGCTTTTCTATGTTGTATTTAATGTTGAGAAGGCAAATTAGTCACATGTTCAGTTGTGATCGTTCTAATTTAATGTTAAATAGCCAATAAGAATGTTTAAGTGAGTGAGAAGGCAAATTAGTCACATGTTCAGTTGTGATCGGAGACAGGCGTGGTTTGAATCTGCATCCATCCTTCTTTGTTTGTCTTTGGAAATCATTGCTTGTGAATATTTTTCAGTTGTAAGAATGTTTCAAGACATTATATGTGATTATTCTGATAATATTTGGAAAAGTGCAGCTATTTCTTTTACACAAAGATCAAAGGCATGTTTTGCAGTGTTTATTACGCAGCACTTTTTTGTAATGGCTGTATGTGTTTTTAATCATTGCCTTACATATATTTTGCTTATATTTCTATTTTTGTAGTTTTACTCGGTTGGCATTTGAAGATAACTTGTCAATAAAGAAGACAATACATCTGTCGTTTGTCAACGAGTTCATCTGTCTGCTTAGCTGTGGTCAGTTCTTCAGTGAGAGCAGAATGACTCCCATAGCTGCCTGTTTTTTTTTTACAGGAAAGATAAATATACCGAAGCAAAACAGCTCCCTGCTTTCTTTTTCTTTGTAACTTAAACTGTCGTCTTAGTAAGTAAATAGGTTTTAAATTTAAAACCAACTCAGTTATCGGAGCTTGAGAGTTCAATAAAGTTTCCGCAATAATCTTGCTTCCCATTTCCATTTTTACATTGTGAATAGTTGGTTCTTCTTCTCTGATACAAAGCAGTGCTGCTGCTCCAGTCACTTTGTACCAGATTTAGTCCAGGGGCAACATGCGATGCTGCTCCCAGTAACCTTGTTAAATCATAAGTGTAATGTGTAGAAAGAATCTGTAGGAAAGTTTTCTTTGTTATGAAAAGAAACAACTATGAAATAATCTTTACATGTATTAAAGACTGCTTTCTTCAAAGTACAAAAAAGAAAGGTGAAGGACATATAAATCATTCAACTGCCTCTGTTGGGTCCTACCCCTGTTGTGTTGAAACAGAAATTAATCAAACTTATACATTTACATTATGTTAATGAAATTCCTGTATGATGTTTTACTGTGTAGTTGTGGAGATGCCAACAACTTCATTTGGCATGAGATATGAGGAAGTGAATATGGTCTCTCAATATATATTTATAATGCATGAATTGATTACTATATCGGGAGATTGCTTTCATGGTTGTTTTTACAGTTGCTGTTCTGCTCTGGCTGGCTTACATTTAGGTCTTGCTTAGCTCTATACAAAGAGTTCCTGAATTATTTGTTCAGTATGTGAACTTTTAAAGTTTCCACTGATAGAAGTCTCTGATACAACAGGTGGGGGAAAATGATTTTGTCTTCTACAACAAAGGCAGTTTCATTCATCATTATTATTGCACATTCTACCACTTCCAACTGTAGCCACAACCCTGGTTCTTTCACCCTTAGGCTAACACTGCCTTTGTCAGCCAGAAACTGCTATATACATTCACTGTACATTCAGACAGCACTAAAAAAAAATGCAAATCTATTCTGTCCCTTCATTATTTTTCCAAATATAATAACCTGTACGTGGGCCTTTCTAAATGTCAGTGAGACTGTGAATTAAAAGGGCTTCTGTGAGGCACATCTGACATGGTGCTCTTACTTGCCAAATTGTGCCATTGAAAGCATATGACAACCTGTGGAGAGAGTGAATACGGACCTTTCCACACTCATGAACATGCACACTTAGGACATTTACAGAGACAGAGACACCACTGATAATCATAGACATGGCACCTGAATGAAGGCCTATTCGTGCCATCTAGAGAGCAAGGATGTGGACATACTTTATTTCACTCTCTCTCTCTCTCTCTCTCTCTCTCTCGTCTCTTCTCTCTCACACACACACACACACACACATCACACACACACACGTGTTTTTCCCAATGACACATTTGACAGCCTTTGACATCCCTCAGAACCCTTGAATATGAACCTTTTCCATCCCTGTCAGCTTATTATTATCTTCATCCCTATTATTGCCTGCAGACCGCTCTGCCTATTCCGGAACATGGGAGATAGTGAAAACACACGGCCCACACACTACACACGTTACTTATATGTGTACACACACATAATGTTAGTTGGTGAAATATAATCTGCACACACATACACACCTCTCATCTCCAGGGCGAATGGCTGCATTAGCGGCTTAAGCCTCCCTGGTGGCTCCCTGCCTTTATTAGCTGTCAGAGCAGAGGACCACAGCTCTAATCAATTGACTGGGACACTTCCTTCTTGTCTTCCAGTCACTCACAGGTCTTTCAGGATTCAACGTCTCCATTCACAGCTCCGTCTCTGGTCCTTTATTTTCTTCTTCTTTGTCCTTTTTTGATTATTCTTATGCATACTCATTTAATCTTCCATCCCGCATCACTGTCACATAGACTCGAGAGATATGATATATGAATAGTTATTATCTGGCAGAATCAATGCAGATGCAGTTCAGTCTTTCCAATAGTCAGATCCAAAGTATAATCAAAGTAATATTCTATCCAATTTCCATATGCAAGTTTGGGAAAGCAACAAAAGAAGATGAGGTAAGATGTGCTATTACTAAGAAAGATTAAAAACAGCTCTTTAAAGGTGCAGTGTGTAACATTTTAGGAGTGTGATTTATTAAATGGAAAATAATATTTCCATATCATCAATATTCAATCTATTAAGTATGTTTTTATTTTTGGTGCTATTAATCACCTGGAATATAGGAATTGTTGTGTTTTTGTTAGCTTAGAATAAGCCATTTTTTTCTGCAGATGGCGCGGGTCACCTTCCATGGAGTCAACTGGAAGGGGAAGGTGAAGCAAGGGAGTTACTATCTGTAACTACACTGCTAGATGCACTAAATCCTACACGCTGGTCCTTTAAGATGAAAGCTTGTCCACACGGTATCATTCAGCAAGTTTAAGGAATGTGATTTATGTATGTATGAACTTCCTTCATTTTTTGTTAGTTGTGGTTATCATTGGTAATGATTGGTAGAAATTGTGGGTTGGCGGGGTGTGAACTTTTCTTGGCCACTGAAGGGATACATGCCAGGAAAAGTAACAATACAGTTATCACATGACTAAAGTCTCAGCTTATTCCATATGCAACCTTGTGTGCTGATCATGAAGTCTGTGAAATCCAGTTGAAATCTCCAGAAAAAAAGGTAATAAATGGACCTTATTAAAACTGTTTTTAAAGCATAAGGGGAAAAAATATCAAAAGCTTGATGCTCTAGTTACTCTGGGTAGTTTTTCAGAACTCTTTAATGGCATCATTAATCTTACTTGCTAGTGTTTTAGCAGTGATGCTTTTGATTGAAACTTTTCTAATTCCACTTTCTTTTACTGCTTCTGGTTCATTTTGATGGGGGATGATTTCAACAACCATGTTTTTAGTTTTCGTGAGTCTATATATTTTCTTGTACTGCAATTTAAGTATACTATAAATATCATACCTTATTCCAAGATAGCCAGTTTATTTGGAGGACTTGCAAGAGAAAATTCCAAAATCCAGGCATCAGAGGCCAAGATATTCTGACTTTTAGTCATGACCTCAAGCTCCAAACTGTGTCCTACACTTCCCAACTTGTAAGGATTTTTGAGTAGACCTTCTTTGGTAAACGCACGCATTTACCAAAAAAAAAAGATAAATAAGTCTGTGGCATAGACATCCTCCCTCAAGAGCCAAAAAAGTCCTTTCTTTATCCTTTTCTATGAAATTAGAACACGGACAACTTTCAAATAATAACACACTGAATGTTATGCAATTGCAACACAAACAATTGCAGCAGCTGCATCCAGAGAGCTGGCTATATATATATTAATACAGTATGTTGTTGTTTTTTAACCACTAACAGAATAATTGACATTGTCTTAGGAAGGAATGGTAACTTCCATGCCAGTTAATCCCTATACATTGTACCATGTGACTACTGAGAATTGGCTTCTTATCTGGCATTCAACTGCAAGAACTGAAGGCTTACATTTAATTCTATAAATTATTCCAACCTTCAGCACAGGGAATATGATGAAGGAAATTTACTATAAAGAGTTTAACTCCAAATTAACTCTATACATATGCATGTCTTGGAAATTGAAGTACACTATGGGGACATGTGAGCTTGTGCCAGTGTTACCTACTTCAGAAACAGGGTAATGGATGATTCCAAATACATATTATATGGAAATTAACTCTAATGATTATGCAATTTAGCCATTCATTTAAGACTACATCACTCACTGTAGAATTCCTACATTTCCTTGATCTAACTTGGGTATTTAACATCCTAGGTTAATGAATATTATGGAACCAAATTTAGGATCATACTGGGGATAAAACATGGGATTTCCAAGAACTCCCACCATTCCCAGTCCCATTATTTCGGTTTCCAGTCGGGATTCCTCTGATTCCCCAAATCACATTGGAGCGACAGTACAATGGTCTTCCCAAGATGATGCGTGCCCTCAAATGTAATGGAATTAGATTTTTTGCCCACCACACAATAGGAAATGTCACATGGTGAATTCCCAAGCTCAAGGACCTTTCGCTTCTTGCCAAAAATACTTTCTGCCTATATTGGATAGTTTCCGCGGGATGTCATGCCACTGAATTCCCAGACCTCCTCGCTATTACTGAGGGTTTGAATGCTGGACTGATCGGAAGGAAACGCTCCATCAAGTGTGACCCACTTAGCTGCTGGAGAGGCACCAAAGGACCACCATGGCAATTATTTAAACCTCCGCTTTATTATTCATAATTAGCACACGCTGCACAGAGTGTGTGTGTGTGCGTGCGTGTGTGTGTGTGAGCGCATGTGTGTCTGATAAAGCTCTCTTAATGGTATGGCACCTCTATGCAGGAAAAATAATAGAGCAGAACAATGTGTGTGCATATCAGTGTATGAAAATTAGGTGTGTGTGCGTGTGTGTATTTGTCTATAAGGGTGTCTACTGCTGTGCATATGGGATTATGTATGTGTGTGTGTATACATTTTTGTGTGTTAGGGCATGTGTGAGTGTATGTAGCTCTACATGCATTCATATGCTTGTGTGTTTGTGTGTGTGTGTTACTGTGCTATGTGTGTAAATAAATATGTGTAGTATGAACTTTGTGGGTGTTTCATGGTCATAACTCTATGCATGTTTGTGTGTGCGTGTGTTATGTGGCTTCCAGTATGTGCACAAATATGCGTGTATGCATGCATGTGTCTGGTTACAGGTTGTGTGTGTTACATGTAAATGCATGAATGTGTGTAAGCTTTCACATGCATGTCTGTGTGTGAGTGTGCATGTTTAGGTGTGTATGTGTGTGTTATCATGCTACTTGTGTGCGAATAAAGACTTGTGTGTGCATGCATGTTGGTGTCTGGGTAGGTCATGCATGTTTGTTTGTATAGCATATGGGCATGCATGAATGTGTGTGTAAGCTGCAATGTGCATGTTTGTGTGTAGGTGTGTGTAGGTGTGTGTGTGTGTGTGTGTGTGTGTGTAATGAGACCCTCTTAACCAGCTGCCACTCCAGTGCAGAAAGCAGCAGCAGGGTCTCAGTAGAGTTCGCATCCAGACTTCCTCTTATTATTATTTCCTCTGTTGTCTCTCAGGCCTCAGTAATTAGTGGCTGCTTTAATGAGACTAATATCACAACTCCAACCCCCAGTACAGCACTCTAAATGATAAGAGGCTGATAAGTGTGTGTGGTGTGTGTGTGGTGTGTGATGATTAAGTAGTGCCAGTGTGTACGTGTGATGGAGAATGAGTGTCAAGGCGATGAGAGGGTGTTATATGCGAAGCCTTCATGATCAAGTGCTGCGTAATTGAGTGTACTGTGTGTGAGCAAGTGTGAAAAAGAGAGAATGGGAGGAAGTGGGAGTGTGTGTGAGAGAGAAAAAGAGAGAGACACACACTAGGTACTGTGATTTTAATGGAAATAGCCTTTATATTCTTACATTATACTGCACACTATATCTCTATCATTTTGTAATCTACCTACCTGGGCAACGTTTCAGTCTGTGATTACCAGATGTTCCCAGAATGCCTTGCGGATGAGCTTCATGTGTGGGTGGTGAGAGCAATAGCAACAACAGCATGTTAAGTGGCAATATAGAGCAAATGCTCTATAAGAAAAGATTTTGCAGCTGAGAAGAAGTAAGAGATGTCCCTAATGCAAGCCAGCAGCATCATTACGTGTTTGTATCTGCGTTTTACATTTTTATAGGAAAATTTAAAAATTAAAGGAATTATAGACTCTAAAGCTTGAAGGATTGAATGACTTAATTACTGAGAAATGATATACTGGATGTCAGTAAACTACCCAGAAGCTGGAATATCACAAAAAAGATTTTAGCACTGTTGAAAAAGTTTGCATATCAAAAAAAAAGAAGATGGCATGAAGGCTGATACCTTGATGTTGCTGTATCTGCTTCTGCTGTAAACAAAGCATGTCCTTTTGTCATGCTGCTTACTTTCAGCTCATACAGTGTGGCAGGGACCAACCTGTAACATAGGCAACCTTGGTAACTGCCTTATCAGCCCCATACTCAACGCCTTTTCATTTATATTAATTATTGTATTCTAATAATATATTGTATTATTTGTTTATTATAAAATAATACATAAATGAATACATAAAAAGGTTAGGGGTTGCACCATCAGGGAACACCAGAGAAGGTCAGCAGGGTCCTCGGGATAATTGTTTTATGATCATTGTTTGGACATTATTGCAGTTGTTAATTTATGTTTGTATTATTTATTTTTATTTTCAGTGGGGATTTACTTGTGTTTATTTTGACTGCTGTTGTTCAATATTTGGGTCGCCCCCAGATGAGGAGGGAGCTGGCCCATTGTAGTCTTTATCCCTAACCAAACTGCCCCCAGACCCTGAGGAGGGTGGCTGTTTGTTAAGGACTGTCGGTCAGATTAAGTTGTGTTATTGGCTGAGAGGGGAAGTGAGGTGACCCAGCGTAACTTCCCCATTCTGCCCACTCAAAAAGTCTAGTTTATGAAAAGATTACTTGTAACTGGACTGCAATGGTCAAACAACCGTTACCTGAAGGGTTCCACATGCACATATCCATTTATAGAATATACAGTAATGGGTTGCCAGCCACCATGTCATCCATTCCAACCATGGAACATGCATGCCCTTCTTTGTAACTTCTTCTTCTTCCTTCATTTTACGTTTTTAAACCACTGTTTACCCTTACCTTTTGTTACAACCGGTAAACTCCCAGCCCAGACTTCAGGTCAAAGTAGAACTGTACCAATTCACTCCCCTACTGAAGGTCGCAGATGAATGCTTTGGTTTGGCAGCTGACAGATTGTGAGTGGAGTGGGAGTTTGTATGACAATGTGACTGTGAGCACTGTAAGCTCAGCAGTCCACAGCGGCGTTAACCCATATTGAACCCAAATGACACAAGCCCACCAGGATTTCTCCAGAATCTTCTTATCACCACTCGACAACTGTTTACAGGCCTCCACTCATCAAACACAGCAGGTGTGTATATGTCCCAAGATTGAGTCTGGTTTTACATTTTGGGTCCCCTCTTTATCACCATAACAGCTATGAAAACTCAACAGGGTGCACTTGGATCAGAAAAGACAGCTTCATTCATAAAATAAATGCCATATTAGGTATAGGCAATTACATTATGCATCAGAATGACTGGGGTCTTGTCACTTTGCATAATGTTAGTTGATGGAAAAACTGATTCATTTAATTTCCAGATATTTGTTTAAAATCTGCTCAAATGGAAACAAAACTAATGGAGAAAGTAAATGGTTTGTACTTATATAGCCTAGTCTTCTGATGCACTTTACTCTACTCTTTACACAGTCCATCACAAACAGTAACTAATTAATTCTCACACTGACGCACAGCATTGGGAGCAATTTAGGGTTCAGTATCTTGTTCAAGGACACTTCGACATGCTGCTGAAGGAGCTAGGGATCAAACTGCCAACCTTCTGATTAGTAGACGACCCGTTCTACCTCCTGAGCCTGTATATGTAAATACTTGAAACTCTAATTACCTCTATGGTTCCCGATTGAAAGACTGAAAACAAGGCCCTGCTCTGCTCCTCATGAAAGGTTGAAAAATGTTCCTTGACTCAACATTGCATCGTAAACATTTGGATAGGTATTCTTTAGAGTGAGAAAAAACAAGCAAAATAGATGAAGAAAAATATAGCATTTTGTAGTTTTTTAGCTGTGCTTTATGTCTTGTAGGGTGGTATAAGATTTGCTTTTAATGTCACAAACATGACACAACAGAGATTGCAAGAATTTAGCGTTTCTGAAATGATAAAATGTGAGTTCCAGATGGGTTGTAGTTGTAATAGAATACACGTTGGCAGTGCTTCATCGACAGCCTGCTGGGAGAGGGTCAGTGCCCCACTGGTTCCAAGTGCTGCAGCGGTGTCTGGAGGGAGATATGTCCTCATCAAATGTACTTGATATTTGGGACGCAACAGCTCTGAGCCTGCCTGCTGAGAGTAACTACAATTTTGTTTCACCCGTTTTGAAACCAAATTTCAGGGAAGAGAAAGAGATAGATCACACCAAACATACTGTACATTTTTGAAAAAGAGACTGCACCTGCAAACTGTAGTAGTGGGCTACACTGCTTCATAGACACATTTTCCATTGTTCTAGCAACAAGGACTATTTAGGATATGGGTCATGTCCTCTAGAAAAACATCCACTAATGAGGACATGGTGAGTAGTGGTTCTGATTGACCTGAGCTGAAGCCCCTGCAGAGTGCTTGAGTGTGATAATGTCTTCATATATGGGTCTGAATTATAGTTGGGACAACCTATAGAGTCAGTGTGATTGTAAAAAGATGAAAAGATTAAAGACTTACTAGAATACTAGAATATTTTTATGTGGCTGAGAAAACAAACTCTGAGGATGGTCATAAGGGATATATCTGCTTGGGATTGAGACATCGACATTTTAACATAAAGTTTGGGTTACAAAGTATGGGCATCAAGTTTGACAAATGTTACCATTTAGCAGGCATGAAGACTATCAAGTTGCATAATGGGAAGTGTAAGGTCCAGTGTTTTTGGTGCTTGACCCAAACTAGGGACTAAATTTCAGGATATCTCTGCTCTGATTCTGACCATTCTTTTTTTCAAACCAGTCTCACACAAGTCTGCCAACTTCATGCAACCGTAACAATAAACTCCTGGAGTAGCCCTTTAAATGTAACACCCAGCAATAATATAAATGATATCAGTAAACTTCACACTTTTTTGGACCTAAATGATGAGGGCTGTCATAGTGAAATTCAGCCTTTTTTCGCTCTAGCTAGACAAAACTGCTTACTCACTGCAGTACAAGAAAAAGTTTCATATATTACTCTACTTTTGATTCATTACAGCTCTTGCTTGGAGAGGCTATACCCATCATCTGAATTTATCAGACCACCTTTACAACAAGGCAGTAGAAATAAAGCAAATACAAATACACAATTATGAGGTTAAAAGTATGTAAATTATTCTTTAATTTGGGTAAATGAGGTCAATCTACTGTCTTCAAAAGCAGGGAGCTATTTTTTTCCATGCCCTAGTTTTTGATTTAGCCTAAAATGGATGCTATTGTTTTTTTTACATAAAAACCTTGCCTAGTGCAGCTTCTTAAGCGTAATGTCCCTGCCAGTTTTTCTCACCCTCTTCTCCCTTCTTCTTCTTCTTTCCTTCCTCTTTTCTCCAACCCTCAGCACCACTGGGCTCTGCTGGATGCTCTCAAAACAAATGCCCCTCTAACTCTCCCAAAGTTACGCAGAATAAATTGGAAAAATACTTTTTGACATGTTGAGTAATGCATCAAATCGTATTCTCTTTCCCCCAGCAGCCTGACTATTCTATTTCATCTGCAAGCCTTCTTCAGGCAAATGGATTGCTTCCATAATGCTCTCTTTATCAGGCTGACTGAGTAAGTGCTGCTGTTCGCTGTAAGCAGGGGAAGACCAACAAGCACACTCGCATATTCTCTCCTTCTCTGTCGAACACTCAGAGACAAATGTGCAGGCTCTCTCTCTCTCTCTCACACACACACATGCACACACACACATTCATTTTAGTATGTGTTTTCATATGTGTGTACAGTCACAACCTACTTACACTGTTTCAAATCACTCTGTTCTGTTGACACACACCGCTGGCTCCAGTGGCTCAGAACGCTTAATATTAAAGACTGAGCCAGAGGTCTGCTTTGAAGTCAGACCCAGCACACACTCTCTCTCTCTCTCTC
>NW_023339785.1:2862595-2862798 GCF_004916995.1 Morone saxatilis
ACACACACACACACAAAATACCAAGTCTGAGCCTCAAAGTCAGCACCGTTGACTCAGACAAGGGCGAGCAATTCTGCCAATTCTCCCTCACACCCTACATGCATGCCATTCACACTTGTGCATGTACAGTAAATACACACACTTCCCACATGGACACACACCATCTCTCCTCCGTCAGATGCCCTACGAACATTTAAATGGGC
>NW_023339785.1:2862932-2863136 GCF_004916995.1 Morone saxatilis
TGTGTGTGTGTGTGTTAAAAGCATTGTGTGACATATCATTCAACAGCTTAGCCGTCTACTACAGCCGCTTATTCACCAAGGACATATAAGAACAATATTGCAATGTGCAGTGGATGTGTGTGTATGTTGGCAATTCTTTATTAGTAATAACCCCTTGAGACGACCATCTTGTTTTCAATGTGGTCCTATGTGTGTGTGTGTGTG
>NW_023339785.1:2863236-2866238 GCF_004916995.1 Morone saxatilis
TGTGGTCCTATGTGTGTGTGTGTGTGTGTGTGTGTGTGTGTGTGTGTGTTTGTGTATGTTTGTATTTTGGACACAAAAAGCACAAATTGGAGATAAGTATGCATTTTACTCCAGGAGTGAGAACAGGCCATAGCAAGGTACAGTATGTATTTGGAAATGTAAATGTCCTGCATGCAGCATTGTAATTTTGATCAATTTTGTGCAATAGCATTCTGGCTGGCATGAGTCACTGCATAGCACATCATAGTAAGCTAGAATAATAATGAAATATAATATCAGTAAATTAGGTCTCTACTTGATTAATGTGTTGCAAAATGGGGGCAGTTAATGGAATTAATGTGTGGAAGAAAACAGCTGTTTTACTACCAGTGAGTATAATCCTGTGACATTTTGACAAGAGTTACACTACTTTTATTTTTAGTAATGCATACATCACAACNNAGCTGGTGCAACAGGCTGCTGGTGTCCAAATTTGCATGATAACCTACTTGAGCTGAATGGTTTTCATCTTTTTCCACCTCATGTTTTTAATCCTTCTATCTTATTATTTTATTTGTTACACTACAACAAGTTGTTGAAATAATATGTATTTGTAATTTACCACAAAATAGCTTGTTATCGTTGCTTGCATGAAACAATACATTGAGAAATTGTTGCTATTGCTTACATGAATTTCTTCAATTCACACCTGCCGTCATTTAATAGTATTACTAATATTTTGTCCATATCTGTTCTGTGATTTACTTCAGGACATAGACTTTTATCCTCAGCTCCAATCACACTTAAAGGACCAGTGCCTAGGATTTAGCGGCATCTAGTGGTGTAGTTGCAGATTGCAACTAACTGAAAACTTCTCGCATCTCCCCTCAGTCTCTGCTTAGATAGTCCCTATCTACAGACAATGTTTGGTTTGTCTGGTCTTGTTTACTGTAGAAACATGGCGGTTCAACATGGTGGATTCCGTAGAAGGCGACCTGCTGCATCTGTAGATAAAAACGCCTCATTCTAAGGTAACAAAAACACAATGATTATATTATATTCAGGTGATTATACACTAATGAAAAGATACCTATGAATATTATATTCCATTTCTGCCAATGGATCATCATAAATGTTACACACTAGACCTTTAAGAGCATTTGAAGTTGCAAAAAAAACTGCACTTGAAGTCTTAGAACACAGCTGACAGAAACGGATCAAATCTATGAAGAAAAACTGGAATACTCCGGTTGAGGGTTGGAAACTGTCATCAAACTTTAGTTGTTGTCAGTAGTTCCCCTAAGCTTTAAGTCAGGGCAAGTCCTTCTTGATTTTAAGGTGTCTAAGAAAACTTTTTTCATTCATTTCTATAAAGAAAACTAAATGAAATTGTTATTTATTTATTTATTTATTTTATTTGTTTTATTTTAAACTTTCAAGAACTCTTTGCTAAACAGCCTAATTCTGTATTTAAAAAAAAGTGCAGTATAAACAAAAAAATATAGAAACATTTTCAATTGTTAAGAAAACACTGAATTAAGTATGTATGATTGTCAAATATTTTAAAAATACACAATATAGACAGGAAATTGTATAAAAAGTTCCTAAATAATTTCATTAAAACGTATTTATGTAAAATATTCTAAGGAAATATTCTGCTAAAAATTAATCCAAATTGTTTGTTTTACACAAACCTCCTGCAGTTCTTGTGTTGACTGTTTAGGTTCATTGTAGTTTATTCTGTACTGTTATTGTTATGCATTCGATATAATATGAAATATCCATAAAATACATCACAGTCAGCTTACTCAATGATAAAAAAGGGGTCCCTTAAGGAACCACTGCTCTAGATCACAATACAAAATCACACCTGGGCCAGATGGGACTATTGCACTGTGGTGTATACTATAGTCAGATTGAAATGTATGTCCACACTGATAGAAATCATTAAATCTGATCAACTCATTCCCCTAAAGAACAAACCTTCAACTTAATGTGTACAGATGATGAATATTCTCAAATATTCAGCCAGTAGATTGAATTAGAGGCATATTCAAATTTTTCCTATTATAAAGGAACAATTATCAAACACAACTGAGAACATTCTTGTGTAGCTAATCTAATTTTCCGAACGATATTTGTGAATTTTGTAACAGATTACATTTGGGAAGTAACTTGTTTACTGTGATGCTGCAAACTTAATATGTTTGCAAGGCATCGTTCCCCAGAGGAGATTGAACAATAAACCTTTACCTCGACATGCATACACTAACACACAGTAATCTAATAGAACACTTAGTTCATATTCTTCGTCTTGAATTTTATGATTATGCTGTCCCCATTTATTTTTCCACCAGTATTATAGAACGACATTTCCTGTGCTGAATATTTTTAGACCCCTGTTGATTTCTTAATTTGGTTCTTGGGTTCACAGTCTCTCTCTTGCGTTGTATGAAATAAATCGGCTAATGCTCTCCCGAACAAAATGATTAGAAATGCGACTCGCAGCAAATGGGATACACAACTGCTTTATTTTTGAGGCAGAGATCCAACAGAGAACTGTCTGTTTGACACCACATCTTTATAATAGTTCTGCATTTGAAAGCTTATCCCTAAAGAGAATCATCATTCAGACAATAAAGGGCGTATCTGGCAAGGTTTCCCGCATGGTTTATGATAAAATAGTATCACGCAATCACTTGTAAAAGCACTTCAATCAACTATATAAGAGAGTTTTCCTTGAAAGAGTGACAAAAAGATAAGGATTTAGCAGGCAAAAGACAGGTTTATAGTCAGGGCAGGAGATAATATTAATACTGAGATCTAAACTAAATTTGTGTCATGTTATTAAACTTTGTGTTTGAGTTTTTTGCCCTGTTTATCCAGACTGAACAAATTCTGATCTCTAATACACACATACAGGGCCAGCCAGTGACTCAGTGATAAGCACTGTTTTTTTTTTTTGCTATAATCTTATAAATAAAGATATATATATCTATAGAATATTTTGGTAATCGAGTATT
>NW_023339785.1:2866338-2899143 GCF_004916995.1 Morone saxatilis
GCTTTACGGAGCTTTTACAGTGAGTTTCAGCTCATTGTTCAGCTGGCCGGCTGTAATTTTACTGTTTTGGTTCAGTACACTACCTGCTCGGCACCAAACAGCAGACAGACACAATAACCTGGTGAACACAGCGGGGCATTTAGCAGCTAAGCAGCCAGATATTTCCCTCAAGAGTTAGTAGAGACTAAAAACAAAGGTAAAAGAGGGTGAATATTGGGACTTTTCATTCATCAGATGCCCAGAAATATGACTCCAGTGAATGCTAATCTAGCTCTGTGTCTGCTGGATGTGTAAATAGGCAGCTGTTGGCTTATATTTTTAGTTTTTGTTGTTATGTCAGTATTTTCAGCTTGTTCTGTTGCTCCAAGCCTAAAAAATAAAAGAATGCAGTTTTAAACGACCAGTGTGTAGGATCTAGTAGCATGTCATGGCGGCACCTTTTTGTTTGGTTTGTCCATTCTGGGCTACTGTAGAAACATGGCGGTTTAACATGGCGGCCTCAGTGGAAGAGGATAAAAGCAGATCACTGTACAGTAACAAAGACAGAACAGTTCTTATATTCAAGTGATTATACACTAATGAAAACATACCTATGGATATCATATTCAATTTCTGTCAATAGATCCTCCTAAATGTTACACACTGCACTGTTTAATATTAAAAAAGGCAAATCTGACAAAAGATGGCTAGATTTTAAAAGTATCCAACCAAAATATCCCAAACCCTCCCTTCAGGTCTCCCTCCAAAGTCACTCCCCCCAATACACCATGAACAAGCAGTGCCTGAGAAGGAGCACAGCGAATCTTGTCCAGAATCATGTCTCATAGTTCTACAGACATAGTTCAGGAAAATAACAATTTCCCTCCAAAATAAAACAGATCCAATGATTACCTGTCTCTCGCCATCGTTGAGAAGCAGTATCTGCCCGGCCGGCTTGTGCAAGAGTGGGGCAGAGTGCACAGAGGTAGGCAGGTAGGTAGGCAGAATGAAACAGCGTACTAACTGAGCTATCTCCATCAGCTCATAAGAAAGCTTGTAAGTGGACTTTTAGTTAAAATAGTTTTGACAAAACACTAGGTTATTTCTGGTTAATATATGAAATTTCACCCTCCAACCTTTCCTTAACCTCAACTGAGATTTGCCTGCCTTTTGTACACCCAGTAAAGCTAATCCAGGCAGCAATTACATTTCCCTCTAAATGTACTCGCAAAGCAAATTAGTGGAATACACAGATATTTTGTAGGAGACAGGGTTGGTCTTTGCTCAGGTGTTCATGAGCTTACAGTATTCTTACACCCTTTAATCTGCAGGAGTGTGTGTTGTGTACGCGTGTGTCAGAGACTAATAAAGTCTCCTCTGTCGCATTGCTTTCCCTCCATTCAGTTGTGCAACAAACAACAAGCTAAATGCCAGGCGCATTCATCTCCTAATAAGCCGACACTAACACAGGGATTTTCATGAGGGGGAAAATAATTGCCTGTTCAAGTGCTTTTTCATAAGTTCCACGTCTAATTTGGCAACTCATGAAGTGTGTCATGGAGGGAGAGAGAGGATCACAGCTTTCGCCTCCAGTCTACACTTCACCCAGAAAAAGCTTCTTCTTCTTCTTCTTCTTCTTCTTCTTCTTCTCTACTTTTTTTTCTGCTTTGCTTTGTCTTTTCTGCCCTGAATGGAGTATTTCAAACCTCACCTTCAATCAGATGCTTTTCCCTCAGAGGCCTCTTCCACCCTCCTCTCCCACTCGCCCCCTTATTTCCTCCACTGACATCCCTTTCAACAGCAACACGAGTCTTTCTTCTTTGACTTCCCAGCACGCCGGCACAGTGTTAGTGCCTCCTTTTCATGCTTAGTCGACAGCGCAACAAGCCTTGTATCGTAAGGAGTTGGCGCCAATGAGCGTCAGCACGTCGTCTAAACTGTTGCGGATAAAGTATTATACAGCCGCGGCGGGTGAGAAGAAAAAAAAAAAAAGCTGCAAAGCACATCATCTTCACTTGATCATCCCTCCAAATCCCGCTGGCGCAGTGGCAGCAGGCAGGCATGCTGGGGAATTTTGAGAGGTCAGGACATAAAAAAAAGGCAAAGAAAAGAGACGTGTCAGAGGGATGAGGCAGAGAGCGGAGGAAATGAAACCATGAGAGAGGGAGAGAGAGAGAGAGAAGGGGGATATGAAAGCGTCAAGAGCAGTGGTGGAGTGCCGGGATGATAACGTCAGGGGAAAACTGATGCGGAGAGTAACAATCCGGTTTATTTGTGCTTTGTCGACTATGATAGACCGCCAGAAAGCAGCAATCTGAAATCACTGTGAAGGCAGACACTGCATAAACACAACGACAGGGGGTTGAATACATTACATGTGGGGAAGCTTCATATACATGATGAACGGAAAATGCTTGGGGAAGCCTTTGACAGCTGGCTGCAATACATATGAAGCCGACATTAGCAAAGATTGCAACACTTAAGCCCTGATGGCTTTATCGCGTAACATATGCTATGGCTGTAACAATGCCATCGGTTGAATGTGTCTCTCATACATAATGGCATTGTGTAGTGGATCCTGACATGGATGCACAGACAGAGGCTGATGTATTTAAGTTAAACCAGAGATGTGATGCAGAGAGGAGGCAGCAGATACACACAGAATAGGACCGCTTACTGAAGCTATATATTGGTTTTGTTGGGATTTTTGATGCATACTGATTCAATGAAAGAGCAGCTGTTCTTACAAGGGTTAAACATAGCAGCAGAGGCAAATAGAAATACTTACAGACGCATGTTTCTACAAACCCTTATTTAAAGGAAAATCCCATTTATTACCACTTGGGTCTCATTTTTTTGTAGTTTTGTCAATGATTTTACTCATTATGATAACATTAAGTCTCTCTTGAGTCATTGTTGCCGCACCACAAGACAGGTTGTACACAAGCCAACATCTAAGCCCTTACCTGGAGGTAAAGCCGAAAGCGGGAGAACCTTGAATGTCAGTAATAATACCTCATTGAACTGGAAAACTATGTGTGTACAACGTACAGGTCAAACGTGAAGGAAGCTGATCTGTAAACTGTGGTTCACTTCCATTTATACCACTAATATTTCTCCAGTCTGATTGGCTGAAAGGTGTGGATTCAACTTTAGTAGCCAGACAGTCTGGTTAGACTAATTCTGCACCAGTATTAAACTCTAGAAAAGGACACCAACAGTAAGACTTAGCTGGAGAGCTTGGAGATAGGCTTATTGCTGTAAGCCAAAGGTTTTCAAATCCCCAGGTGGCATGTGGGAGAGTTTAAAGGGGGGGCATGCAGGAAAGGGATGCACGTTAGGTCATTTGTCACCAACACAGTCCCAGTGCTCATAACTCAATCAAATCCAAACACACAGGCATGGTACACACATTTTTAGATTTGTTTTGACATTTTCAGATAATTAATGACAGATAAGCGTCCATTAATTTGCCCAGAAATTATTTTTAAAAATGCTCCTTCTGATCCCAGAAGTTGCCTGAGAATCAAAGTATCAAGGTAATCCAGTTATATTTGTCCGTACATCCATGGGTACGTTGTCAACAGGAACTGCTAATAGCTAATTCAGCATACTATGAATGATGCCAATTTGCCAAAATGTAAACAAATATGGGCTGAAAAAAAAGCCACAAGCGTTCCTGACTCTACAATAACATAATAAATCCTCTTTACATCCCCCAAAGCCCCTATAGGGCTGAGGTTGTTGTATCGATTTTGTTTGACTTTGATCATCGCTGGTGTAACCAATAAAGTCAAACAGAAAAATTGCTTCTTCATGAGAGCCACGAACATTTGATATTTGTGTGAATCTAGCCCAAGGGGCAGCTGCAGGGGACAGCAGAGAGGAAATGTGACCTAACCACAGAAAAAATGTAAAGAGGGAAGAGTGACAGGGGACTAACATGTCTGTGTGCATCTGTGACAGGAAGGGAAGGGAGCAGCCTGCGTGTCAGAGGGAGGGAGTGTGAGCGCTACATAATGTTACCTCAGCTGGAAAGTTATAGTTTAGATAATACCATGTAGCAAAGTGCAGCAGTTTTCTCTGTTACAGATATCTTACAGATTATGTTCAAGATTTGAGAGCAACAACTTGCTTTTTTCTCTCCTGATTTCAAAATTTCTCAGGGTTAATAAACTCCTGGCTGATGCTTGTGGAAGCTCTGGAACAAACAAGTTACTGTCAGTGGTACCCGCAATATGGATAATATGCTTCAATCTGATATTTTATAATAGGTACTATTCATTTAAATCAATAATCTATATTTTAATAGTTCCCATCTCACCTCTAAGAAGGATTTCTTGGGGCCACTGGTAACCTTGAGTTGAGATCGCTTTTTCCAAGATCAAGCTCAAGAAGTTGTAATGTTCCGTGTTGACAGTGGCTTGTTTGCAGCAGTCGTTGTTCTTCCAAGGATTCTATAGTACTGAACAGAAAACCTTGAAGGCATGTTTGTGCTGGTGACAACTTCAAAAGTAAATTTTAAGCCATTACAACAATCTATTTGATAATTTCCATAATAAATAAATTAAAGGTTAGAGGTCACAGCTGCTCTGTGGTTTGTTTGCATAGCCGGTGAGCTGAGTAGAGCGAGTGAAACAGCAGTTTTTTATCATCTACGCTGGTGAATTAAGGATTTATTTAGACCAAACCAGCTGGTGATTGTTGGAACAGTGGCAGTAAGTCCTGCCACTGTTCCAACAAAGACTGTTTTGGTGAGTTTTATTTTGTTTTTGTCCACTTTGAATGAAGCTACGATGTTACAATGATATGGAACATCAAATGACTGTTTTTGTCTATGGAGTCTGGTCGGGAGCGATAGTGATATTATGACTCTGTCAAAATAACTTCAAACGTCTACTTACAAGCTTTTCTGAACTTTCAATCATATTTAATAGTCCTTTTCAACAAATGCAGACGGCTCTGTCATTATCATGTGATGAGGAAAGTATGGAACTTTGCACACATGATAAGAAGTTGTTGTATGGCTATGTATAACCATGCAGGTCACGTGATGACTTCATTCAATTCAGCTGCTTTGCTGTAGAGAGAAAACTGTCAACTGTTTACATTCACTTTTCTTTTTTTTGGCATTACTGCTGTCAATTAGTGTAATAGCTTGAAACAAAGGGACTTTATATAGCCCCTCGTAATATTGATAAACATTTCCTATCATTGATGAAAATGCCAGTGTGATTTACCATCACTTCGAGTCAGCATCGGTCTGAAGACTATAAGTTTGAAAATAAAAACAATCTGTTGGTGTGGACTTACCCAGCCCACTCCTTATCACTGCTGCAAGCCAGAGGCTCCAGGCTATATTAGCCGCTACTACCATAACACACCTGAGGTGTGTTGCATTGTGGGTAGTGTAGGAACTGCATTTTGACAAGAAGGAAGAATGTGTAGCATAAAAAAGATGATGGATCGATTTTGATAAATTTGTGTACCGTCCATTGTGAGTCCGACAGTATTATAGAGTGCAGTGTTAAATCAGAGTAGCACTCCTTTAATAGCACAGCACAAAAAGCTAAAAACAAATACATGTGAAAACAAACTATGTTGAATAAATACACTTTCAAGCTCCATATAATATAACACAGCTAATACTACGTAACATATAGATAAAGTTACAGGTAATGCCTTTCTGCTGCACAACATGAGCTACATCAATGAGTAAAATTTTTTTGCCTCTGATTTCTTATGTTTATGCATATATGGTAGATGAATACCAAACATGTGCAAATGATCTCAGTGACTGCAGCACCAGTGATCCCTAAACAGATGCCGTAAGAATTGAAATGTCTATAGGTAAATATATAGAAAAACAATGAATAAATGAATAAAACAACTAAGACATGTCAGAACTGTCAGAGGTTGCATGCATGGATCAATATTATGCACATATTCCTTCAGGGTTTAAACTCCCAGGAGCTATCCCATGCAGCTGTAGTTTCCGGCAGTTTTCATTGATAGTGTTAGCGTGTATTGTGTAGGTCATTCATGTTTCCTGCCCACAATTACGCATGGTAAGTGAACTTGTTGATTCCCAAAGTCAAATGTATGCAGGCTAGATCAGGTACATTTTTCAGGAAGGGATTAAAGGGTTCCAACTGAATACATTTATCCAGACACCTTGCTATAAAGTAATAATCAAATTGAACCTTTTCTGCTCTGATTTAGGTAATCCCAAAAGTCTATGTCACGCTCCTTCTAAATGCCTTTCCTATTGTCGTCTATTTTTATCTAAGAAATCTTTCAATGGAACATCTGATGGTAGTTTCAATTCCAAAGTCATTCAAAGTGATTAGACATAAAGGATATTGAGACAAGACATAAACACAAAGCAATATAAAAATGAATAAAATGTAAAAATAATAAAAAAATGTAATCGAACAACAAAATAAGCTAAAAAACTATGCAACAGACTGAAGAGGAGAATGATAATTATAGGACAGCACTTGTGTGGTGCAATATACTGTATATATATATAAAGAAAAAGTCCCAAATGTCATTTAATAAAAAGCAGGCAAACAGGAATGCGCGTCTTTGCCTTGTGTCCACAGTAGAATAACATTTCAGTAACAGAAGCTTCACACAGCTCGTTTTCAGAAGTGCTGAAACACTTTTCTGCTGTTTTCCAATGAGACTCCACACTTTACTGGGCTGATCATATGTAGCCTTTGTCATTAGGTATTCGACAAAGGCATTTCTACCCCCATTTATTACATCAATTCTCCATCAACAGAAACCTTTTCCGCCTCAAATGAGCATCGAAACTACTTTGTGATATTGAGCAAAATGTATTGACTTTCACTTTGTCCATTTCTTTTCAAATTTGACTCCTCACATTTTGAATAAAACACTTGTATCGAGGCCCGCCATAGAGAGCAAGAGAGAGGAAGGAAGAAAGAGAGAACACAGGGTGGTGTGACAGAGGTGGGGTGAGGACACTGGATAATGCTACTTCTGTACACACACAAACACGTGAGCAAACACACACACACAGCAGATGACAGAGCTATCTATTTGGACCAGAACAAGGTCACGTACTGACCGCTGGCCCTATTCCATCTAACTCATTTTTTCACCCCTTGTTCCTCTGTTCTTCTTAAAGAAATGCACCAAGCTTTTGGCAAATACGCTGTTTGATCCACTGCTGGGTGACAAGACGCCAGTCTGGCATAATATCATACATCCACAGTAATGTCATTCATGTTTGAATTTTGCCATAGCCTCCAGTCGTCCATTTGTAACTACAAAGTAAGGCTACTGACCTGCTAAAATAGGCAGTTGTAGCTGTACTCGTTCAATATATATGGATGTTATGCTGCAAAATGTGGCATAAAATGTGTTGCTCGAATGTATTTTCTCTCCTCTTCGTTCACATTGATGCAGCACTGGGCTTACAGTTCAGCTGGCTGTGTGATGTGATTATGTAAAGGTGCACACACATCAGCTTTATGGAGAGTGAACATTTCCTTTTCCTTGCATGTTACAACATTTGTGCAGTTCTTATGGGGGTATTTTTCTGGACAGAGATACAATACAAAACACAGCATATCATTTTTTTCACAATTTCACAATCACAATAAACCTTTGACCTGATGCTTGGTTGTTGTTTCAGATGATTTTTGTTTTGTTTTCTAGTTTTTTTAGTTTTGGAGAGGTCTTTCAGATGTAAAAAGGTCATAAAAGTTCCATGAGGTCCACCGGTGTTACCCACCTCAACAGCAGGCATTTCAATAGAACATCAATTTCCTGTAAATTTCTAATTTCCGTTGTCATGGTTGTCACCTTTGACATTACTGACATCACAGGACAGAGAGGGAGAGAGAGAGAGAGAGAGAGAGAGAGCGAGCGAGAGAAAGAATATTTGGGCAGATTCTGACATCACAAAATGAAAAATAGTAAAAGAAAATGTTAGGAGGTTTTACAATATCAAGTTAAATGTCCAGTTACAGTTAGTAACATTCAGGAGGATCTTGGCAGAAATTGAATATAATATTCATAGGTATGTTTTCATTAGTGTGCATTTAACTACATATAGGAATCATTGTGTTTTCGTTATCTTAGAATGAGATGTTTTTATCTACAGATGCCATGGTTTGCCTTCCATGGAGTCCACCATGTTGAACCGCCATTTTTTCTACAGCAGCCTAGGAAAAAAACCTAGCTTGAACGCTGGCTTCATGCTACACAAGTAGGTGTTAATAATTTAATAAAGTTTGATTGGCCAATAAAGGAGTAAAGCCACCATTGTTGCCCAATGTGAGAAATTAGCCTTTTAGAGAATCTCACCACCAATGTTATTTAACTACAAATAGGAGTCATTATTAGATAACTATTAAATAACAATCCATAAAACTGGGGCAATTGTGGCTACTCAGTCAAGAAGACAACTACACATACCCCACCATGATATAATGTCAGAAGTTGTGGAAACCACCACTCTGTGCATAAGGGCTCTGTTATATCAGCATTTACCACAGTTAATCCACTGATCATAGTAATTCCACTGAATGAATTGTTTTTGTCCTGAAAATCAATTTTGTGAAACCATGGTTGCTTAAATTATAGTGGACTTGATATCATTGTTGAAGTGAGAATTTTGGTCATTGACTGTGGTTACAGTACTGACTCTGACTATGGAGGAAGCTATATTGGCTGTGTTGCATGACACACAAAAGCAGACACTATTTCACCAAACTTCCACCACCACCTATTTTGTGAGGATGAGCGAAAGAATGTCACTGTGCCACTTTCTGGCATTCAGTCACTTAGGCTATATCCCAAAGTTTAGGTCACTGAACACAAGTATGATAACAACCTCACACAAAGTCACCACCACTGCAATCTTTAACAAAAATGTCAACAACTTAAAAGTGCAAACCATTTAAAAGTCTTTGCCTGTGGTAACACTTCTTCAGTTCCCACTCCAACACAACACCAACACAAGAATAAGGATGAACACAAATACATACAGACCGTCTGTAATCTGGACACCTTATCTCTACTAGCAAAAAACCACAACGCATTGCAATCAGAATATGATTGGATGGGCAAGACCACATCTGGAGGTGGATCTTAATCAGGCGTAAATTTCCTCTGTACACCAGAAAGAACACACCATTTTCAACATGTTAAATGTGCTCCTATATCCACCACTATCTCAGGCTGCCTGCAAAAAGATGAGCCTTTCCTCAGCAAAAGATAAAAAACATTGAGCCCATACAGTAGCATCATTTCAGGGGACTTGCAAGGGACTGCTACAACATGCAAGACAAGGGTCAGGTATCCAATGTAGGTTGCTGAGGTATCTTTAGTGCTGGCAAGCTTGTTTACTGGCCCTGATTACCTTCTTACAGTATAAGTTACTAGTTAGTCTAATAAGCAAGGCCACCAAAAAGTAGCCTATGGATGCCTTCATCATGTGACCATGGCACTACACATCCAAGGTGTCTCTCAAGAGTATCCTTGACCATTTGCTTGACCTGCGAGGCACAGTGTTTGATGAAGTCTGCCAGGTCCACTTAGCCAATTTGCATGTTGAGATATGACACTGCGATAAGAACATAATGCAAGCATAATTATTATTACCAGATGTAAATGCAAAGGCCTCATCATCACTCACTATCCACATAACATATTCAGATATACACCGATCAGCCATAACATTCTGAGGACTGAGTATCTAGTTATGGCACCTGCCAGTGGATGGGATGTATCAGGCAGCAAGTGAACACACAACTGCAGCTCTTGTGGGGTATTCCCGGTCTGCAGAGGTCAGTACCTATCAAAAGCGCTCCAAGGATGGAAAAGAACTGAAGACAGGGTCATGGGCGGCCAAGGCTCATTGATGCACCTGGGGAGCGAAGGCTAGCCCAAGTGGCCGACAGACGAGCTACTGTAGCTCAAACTGCTGAAACAGTTAATGCTAGTTCTGATAGAAAGGTGCAGGGTTAGGCATCACAGTTTGTTAGTATGGGGCTGATTGGTGTAGGTCACATGTTAATCCCAGGTGTACATGGGACCACTTGTGCTCTAGCTCTGACTGTCTAGGAACCAGTAGAGGGTCCCTACTAACATTGGAACTAACAAACCTCCTCCTCATTGTCTTCTTTACCAGTAACATTGACCAGCTGTTAACAACTGACACGTAACAGTTGCTGCACACATTTTAGAAGACCTGCTTTATTTAGTTTTCTTTTTATCTCGGTGCTCCCACAGGCCCAGCTGTGGCTAATTAGTCCAGTAAAGCCATCTGACAGTTTTAAACATTGCAGCACCTATGTTCAAACAAAAGTGGCTCTCGCTCAATAACTGAATCTGTGGTTAGACTTAACTAAATGCAAAAATTAAAATTAAATTTCACCTTACATTATTCACGCAAATTTGACTTTTGGATAGATTGTGTTGCTCATTTTTATTGTTAGGGTGTCTGTGGCTCAAAAGGTAGAGTGGGTTGTCTGTTAATCACTGGGTTTGCGGTTCAATTCGATCCCCCAAGTGTCCTTGGACAAGACACTGAACCCCAGCAGAAGAAAAGTGCTATATACAGTAAATGCAGCCATTTGCGACAGACAGTCAACTGCTAAACTAGCTGGTAACATATGGACCAACCATGTGTGGAGCTTACAAGGAACTCAACTTCTCTCTTTCCCAAACATTTTTCTTGTCCCTGTACATTCTGGAAATCGAGTCATAAAGCCTCCAAGTTAGTACAACTCGCAACATTCAACCTGCCAGGCATACCTTCAGCTCACCATGTTCGCCCTGACTTATATACATTTGTTCTGCCACATTCAGTATGAACATATCTTTAGAATGATGCCACTTTTAATCTAGCTGTCAAACAGCTGGAACAGACATCAACCTTGTCCACATGTTCAGCTCAAGGCAGATGCGAGACCTTGTTTATAACCCCTAACCTGTCATAGGTATAGATCTTTCTTAACAGCTGTAAAGAGTTTAAACTAGGCTACAGAGTTAGACGCCACACCTGCAGACAGTTTTTAGCAACGCAACAGTCTCAGACGGAGCAGTTCTGGATGGAGAGGCACAGTGTGCTGGGGAGCTGCATTATGCTGAGTACTCTGAGAATCACCCAGCAGCCATCTGCCTCGGAGCTTTGCAGTCACTTTTTCACTCTCTACTTTTCCTCCATCCCTGTTTCTCCCTACTTATTTCTAACATCTGTCTCATACATCCTTCTTCATATATCCTCCCTCCCCCTATCTTTGTCTTCACCCTTTCGTCTTCTGCCTAATTTTTCTTTCATCCTCCTTACAATCTTTCATCATCTCTTTTTTCTGTGCCTTTTCTCCCTCTCGTCTCCCCCTCCCCCTCCTCCTTCTTCCTCCTCGGGTAAACCATCAGCTTCCTGACCCTCCTCTTTATTTTTGCTGGGGGGATACGACAGCCCTTTGAACCTTTTCTTCCTGAGTCCCTCACTCTCATTCCCTCTCCATTTATCTACCTCTCTCTCTTCAGTTCTCTCTCTCTCACACTTGTTCTCTCTGACCTGGTTCTGTTGGATCCTGCTGGAAGGCCTGATGTTGTTCACGCTAGCATAGCTCTGCACGCACACACCCACATACAAACACACACACAGATTTGGAAAAAGAGAGAACAACAACACACAAAGCTCATCCAAAAGGCTTTTCAGGTGTGCACGTATGCATACAAATCTAAATACACATGCAAATACATGTGCACTCAGACAGTCATAAGCTTATGGGATTACACTTTCTCTCTTTGGGTTTATTTTGATTGTCCACAGTGAGGCTGCAGGTAAAATAAATTTGTTCTGTTAAAAGTAAAAGATATATTTGCCCTGTCATTTAAGCTAAATTATACCCGAAGCTCACAGTGCTGGGCTGTGAGAAAAAAAAGATTGGCCACAGTACATACCCAATCCTTACAGCTGCTTGTAATGTTGGTTTATGGAACTTTTGTATTATCCCATTTTAAACAACAAGGTCAGATAGAAACGAAAAGCAAGAGCTTATTATATTCATTCATATAGTCATGACTCGAATGGCAGAGGACTCTTTGTGGTATCCCCAAGCAACGTCCATTATAATAAATGCAGTTCCATGCGTAAACATGTTTTTTAGTTAACTTTTTTACATTCATATTGTTCCCTCACTGCTATCGTTTCATTTCATGATTTAAGCAGTATAATGAGCAAACAGTGCAAAACAATCAAATAAATGAAATAAAGAAATAGATCAAATGTAAAATAAAGGGAAGAGATTACACCCACTGTAGTGATGATAATTATTCATATAGTAATAATAATAATAATTAGCATTTTAAATCAATTTCTGGACTTTTGTAGTATACTTAAACACTTAAGCGATTATAGAAAATAAAGGTAGGTCTGTCAATAATATAATTGTCAGTTGCAACAAAACATTCTTAAATGAAACAAATGAGTTCCAAGATTGAATATGTACACCTGAACGAATTAAATGTAATCAAAAGAGCCTTTCAAATTGCTATGGGAACCATAAAAGTTGATTAGAGCGTCTTCATGAATCATTTTAAGTAGTTTTAAATAATGTGGAATAGAGACATGAATGTTTTTGAAGTGAGGTTGAATGCAATGGAATTATTTCTACGTGAAGAGGGAGCAATTTCGGTGTGTCAAACATAATGCAAGATGACTTAGGCAGAAGCATCTCAATACTGGTTACTTTTTAATTCAGCATCAGCATTGTTTAGTATTGGTAATATAAACTGCAAAGCAAGATTCCTTTTAACATGAAATTGATAGTTAGTTGAATAAACATAAATCATATGAAGCCACTGGAGTTTTACTTCCTGTATTAAGGTACTTGTGGTTATAGTGGTCATCTTCTATACAGTAACTAGTGTAACTTCACTTTTTTCTGTAACAATGAAACATATTTGTCTTGAACTGTACTAGGAGTAACATGCCCTTCTGACCAACATCTGCAGTCCTGTTATAACTTGTATAAATCTCTTTGTCCCATTCCTCTTTCACTTCCTTTGGGATGCCCGATTAAATGAATAATACTGCATATCTCCAATAATTAACATTAATTTAATTTCTATCCAAATCACCCAACAAGGTCATCGAGTATATTTTCATAAAGAGACTGTGTGTGTATAAAAGTCATTGTGTGAGTGTGAAAGAGAGAAAGACAAATTACTATATGTATGCACAAATAATCGGTCACAGGTTATGAAGGGTTAAATAAGTAATTAATGTAACAGATGGCAAGATTAGATTTCTGGTGTTGTGTGTATGTGTGAGCGAGAGTGCAGTGCTGCAGTCCCTCTTGACACATGGTGACCCAACTAAATTAAAGCCATTTTCAACTGATATATATTCCTTGTTAAAATATGAACAGTTTTTGAACAAAAGCTCTTGATCCACTACACTACTATGTGTGTGTGTGTGTGTGTTGGACCTTTTGTGTCTTTGATACACTGGCAATTTAGAACCTTTTTAGAACCACAGAAATGAAATGCAGTTGGACAGCACCAGACTTGCTTCTCACTCGGGAATAAACCAATGTCTCAGACCTTTCAGCAGGATAATCTCTAGGAAGAGAGGAGTATCTGCCGTACAAATGGGCAACAGTTAACAATCATCAGAGATTGCTGAGGTGGTCAAAAAGCTACTTTGTTAGTCTATTGCAGTCTTTTTTCTAACAATCACAGCAGAAAGATGAAAGGATTCTTTGGTGACACAGAAATCATACATCTTGCCCCAAATTGGATGCTTGCACAATCTCCATGTCACTGAACGTTGACCCAGGATGTGCCCTGAACTTCACAACCCCAAAACCACTAAAAGCTTCTTCTTGGAAATACAATATATTTTTATTCATGAGCTGTGAATTATTTTACAGTCTGTCACTTTAGTCTATTCAAGTTTCTTTTTATTCCCTTGCCCTGGCTGCAGAACAGATGAAAAAGGGTGGCAGCAGAATGCCCAGAGCCAAAACATTCAGTGCAATGTGTATGTAGAGCCCCCCGTTCTGGTTTGGGATGTGCGTGTCTAACTAGCAGAACACTGTCCTTTTTTGTTCACATAATCATTGCATCTCTGAGTCTGACTTCACCATGACCCATAGCCTCTTTTGATTTTAACCCAAAAACTACAAAAAGAGAGTTTGAAGACACAACAGAGTTTACTGCAATGACTTCACTTTTCCTCAACTGAGGGGAATAAACTCAACAAAGAGCCAGTGTTACCACTCTACATAGACTGATTTAATCTCTCCTGGTATTATCAAACATATATTTATAAGTTCACATCTGGATGTGTTTTGATAAAGTTCTTGGTGGGAAACACAGATCTCCAGCAGCTTATGAGAACCCAGTTTACCGCTGTGATGTCAATGTGAGTTTAGTAATATTGGTACATCACACTGTGAGGACTAATTGGACTTTTATTAACTTTGGCTTTTCCTGTAGACAAAAAGGGCATCTTAATAATGCTATCTATCATAAACACCACTCACTTTTTGAGGCCACTTAGAATACTGCTCAAATAAAATGGCAGTAAATAAGTAGAGCACTAGGCTGCAAAATGGGACTGATTTGGTTTGCATGTCTCTTCATAGGGCCCAGTCTTGGTTTGGCCCAATCTTGGTAAAGTGTTGAATTTAAAAGGGTTAGAATTGCATGAATAAATTCTGTCAAGGTTACCCATCAAACATTCAACGTATAATAACCAGCAGAATGACGCTGTGTTGGCTTTTGACTTGATTCCAATGGAGACACAGTGGAGATAGCGATGATGCCAAAGTTCACACAAGGGTCAAGGTTTTTGAAAAGGCTTTTGCTGGAACAACTTTTTTCAGAAGAAATAGTGCTGACACAAACTGTTTACAGTGGTCTGGCTTATCCAGACTAATGTGTTTGGAAAGAGACCTTGAATGTATGGGTTAAAAGCAGAAATCTCAGACAGATATTTTAAAACCTGGAGAAATAAAACCAAAATATCTGCACAGCAATCTGCATAGTTATCTTAACAATGTGGGTGAATACAACCTTTAAAACAGGGATCTCAAACTGCTGGCCCGGGGGGCATTTCCGGCCCGCCATGCCCATCCCTCTGGGGCAATCAAAAACATATAATCTGGCCCGCAAGATTAAAAAAAAAATTATAATAATTTTCTTGTTGTTGCATATGAATTCAAACTCTACCCCTTCATACACAATTAAAAAAACACAAATCATTGTGTTTGGTGCAAAATAATAATAATTATTTAATTGCAAACAACAAAGATGATATAGAATGATTATATAAAAATGTATAAAAACTGAAACTCTAAAGCGTGTAATGTAAAGGTAACTAAAGTATGATGTTATAATGTGCTTTCCTGTGGTAGTGAAGTGGCCCTCCTATGAGATGGCATTACTAGCAGTGGCCCTAAGCCAATTTGAGTTTGAGACCCCTGCTTTAAAATTAAAACTTTAGTTTTAACTTTTGCCACTAATATTTAAAAGTGCATGAACACAAAAACACACAAAAAAATACCTGATATGATGAAGACCCTAAAATGCTTTTCGTTATTATTAATAGTCCTCCTCTTGTGTCTTGTTGTGGCTTCACTTTCCATCTATCCATTTTTGTTATCTTCCCCACTCTTATTTGGTTCACCTGTTTCATTAGTTGACTAGATATCTGTGTGTTTAGTCAATGTGTTTTCCCTCTTTCAGTTATCAGGTCTGTTCCTCAGTCCTGCCTTTTCCCAGTGTCTCTGTGTTCCTGCTTGTTTGAAATGAATTTTTATCACCATCTGTTTTTTTCGTTTTACTATTTTATGTTAGGCTTGTTTTTTTCCTGGACTTAGCTGCCTTTACTCATTTTGTGTTTCTCTGCCCTTTTCAGTTATCACATCCAGTAAGTTATTCAAGTACCTTTTAGTTCATTATACGTTCATGTGTCCTGTCTGTACTTTGGGTCCTGTGTTTCCTAAGTTGTGACAGGGTGTAATTGAATAAGGATACGTGTACGAAAAAAAGGATCCGTTAGAGATATCCGGTAGCGGATACTGAAACGAGTATCCAGTAGAGATAATGCAATTTTTACAAATACACGTATCATCTGAGTAAAATGTGTCAATAGCCATACTTGTAAATATAGCAACTTAAAAATTAAAAAAATAAAAACATTTGGCACTGACCTTCAGGTCAAACACAATGCAATTGAGCTCAGTTCTGAGGTTGTTCTCTAAATAGTTTCTAATAAATATATCAACTTTTGATCAACTCATATCAATCTGTTAAGTCCCACCCACATATGATTTAAACCCCTCCCATTTCAATATGCAAATTTTAGATATGCAAAGATAATAACCCCAACCACCACACAGTGGTGTCCTAAGGACATCTTATAGAAATCAGGTCCACTTCCTGTATGAATCCAAATGCAGATATTTTTGTGACATAGAGAGATAAGGTTTTGTGTTACACCTCTATTGTCCACTCCCACATAGCCCTAAAAACATATTAAACCACTCAAAATAGGTAAAAACTCCTGTGTGAGTGTGCCGAGGGTATACAGGGGAACTAATGTTCACAATTAACCTTTTTCCCCACACTCCTCCTGTATTTAAATTTTAAATTAACATAGGCCTGTGTTTTTGTGGTGTTCAGTCCTTGTACACACAGCAGATAATTGCATAATTATGCTAGCGTAGCTCTCAGCGAGTGACTCAGCAGTGAGGTCAGCTAGGCAGCATCTAAATTCAACTGAAAACAATCATTTTGGGTAAGAACATTTTAGCTCAGAGAGGCAAGCATCCAATGAAAACCAGAGTGCATTGCGTCACACATGCAATGCATTTCAAACTCGATTGTTCTGTGGAAGTCCTCTACAGTGTCCCCTGCCTAGAGGTGATAATAGATGACTTCTCTCTCCATGTGTCCCTTACCGACCGACTCTGATGGCTCCTATATTGATTGACGAGGGTTGTTTTTTTCTCTTCTACTTTTTTGTCAAGGGCCCTCTGAGTTGAATGATGGCTGCTGCTGCCTCTCTCATCGACCTGACAGCGTTTCAAGGTTTTTCCACAAATCCCCAACAGTCTCCACACCATCTATCCTGATGGCCAAAGCCCTGCAAGTTGATATATAGAAGCAATATTGTCTTCAGCAGGAGACGGGGATTGACGTGGCTGGATCAATGGGGATCACAAGCACTGTGGATAACAATGTGCCTCATGGACAACAAGGATATGGCATGAAGGACACAGATGGTCACGTTTCTTTTCCTTCTCTGCGTGTTCAATGCTAACCATATTTGCTCTTTAGACAAGTCCGAAATTAACTGGCTTTCTCTCTCTCTCTCTCTCTCTCTCTCTCACTCACTACCCCCACTACCGCAGTAAATATTCTCAACACAGCGACGGTAGAAGAATACGTGATACTAACTTCACACTTACACCATCTTCCCCCTACAGAGCAGGTGATTTGATTAGATTTCAGAGTCCCTTGCTGCATTTCAATATTAATAAACAAAAGCTCATTAGCCCATGTAACTTCTTGTTGCTTAAAGACACACAGTTCATACTAATGCAGCTCTGTTGGTCTGGTCTGGAATGTTTGTGTAGAAAAATTGTTTAAAGTTAATGTGTTTGATTGGCTTTATTAGTGATCTCATTAACCAGACGGATATTGCTGAACGTGTCAGGGTGATACTGCAGAACACCAGGCAGCTAAACCTGGTCGGTGGACGTCGAAGACCAGTGGGGGAATATGGAGTGAAACAAAGTTGAAGGAATGTGGACAAAAAGTTTATGTCACTAAAATCATTGATAATGATTGAGAAAAATTGCAGGGGGTGGGCGTGAACTTTTTTCAGCTTCTGGAAGGGGGGGGGGGGGGAAACTGGGATCGGCTGGCGGCGGCCGGTAGGAGTTGTGATGAGGCCAGGTGTGAGAGGGTGACAGAGGCGAGCGGAGAACGATCAAGCGCGGGGGGGAGAAAAGAAAAGAAGAAGAAATTGCAGGGGTCCGCGCTCTGGAAGGGATGGGGGGGGGCACCAAGAGATTCAGTATTAAAAGTTCCAAAAAATATCAAGAAAACTCACCTCTGATGCAATTTCACAGGAAATAATCTGCTCAAAATGCTGCCAAATTGCTCATTTTACACAAACTACATAAAATATGGTGAACGTAGTACAGGTGACATCTACTGTTCTACAAAAAGGCATCTGACTGTTTACCGAGCGCCACCAGCCTTAGTTATTGTTGCTATGCCTGTCATGCTTTCTGTTCTCGCACGGCATATAATAAACCTTTTTCCAAAGCAGATATTTTGACAAGTAATAGCAGGAAAGGCAAAGGTGTAATTGATAACATTGATAACAACTAAGAAAATTACATTTATATAATGAAAACATGAAGGTTTATAACTTGAGCTACATTAATGCACCAGATTAGTGTGAGCCTGATTCCATCCTTTGTTACTCCCTTACATTTTTTCTATCCTTCTGTTCATGTGAAAGATTTAGGCACTCACAGACGGCAGATAATATCTGCAGCTTTCTCTATTTGCGCACCATGACTGCCATTATCTGTGAACCTCATGATTGTTAAACACATTCTCAGTTCATAATGAAAACCCCAGAAAGTGTAGGTGCTCAGCGCTACCCTGCTTTGGGGTCAAGAGCTTGCAATTTGTCACTCTCTGATTGAGATTCTGCCACGAATAGAGGAAAAAAAACATTTTCCTGTTTTAGATTCTGCTTCATTTCTTATACATCCATTATAGAAATTTCACATGCAATGGAAGATGAAAGAAAATGCATGGCACAAACTAATTGCAGTTGAAATGATGAAGAATTTGACTTGCATGGTCTTCTGTCTTTACTACAATACAGATGATTAACTGCTGTATTGTAACCAGACAAGACCAGAACACATCCCCGTGTTATTAGAGTTTCCAACGTAGGAGTCTTTTTCAAAGAGACATAATCTCTTTTTATTGTTTTTTTGTTTTGTTTTTTTACTCTTTTTCTCTTACGGCCACTAAGAATTTTCTCAAAGTTACACTAGCTTTGTCTTTCTTTAATATGTCTTGCTGTATCTTTATTTGTCTTTTTATCTTATACTGACTCCATGTGAGGGCTGCAGACAAGCTATGTGAAACTTTTTGGGGGTTTTTTCAGACTACTTTTATTATAAAACAACAGAAACCAGACACACTTCTAAAGGAAAAATCCACCGCCAATATCCCTCCATCTCAATCCCTCTCTGCTTTGTCTTTCTGCACACTGAGGCTTTAGAAGCTGCTCTTAGAGATGGTAGTCTGTTTCTGTCTGGAGTTCCAGCTTCCCCCCCATCTACCTCTCTTTGGGATTCCCACATCTCTTTTGGGACCCTCATCTTCTGGTTGGGTGATGCTGTGCTTTTTATACTCCATAAAAATAAAACATCTAGGGCCACCAGTTCTGCTGAAAACTGAAGAATGGATTGCTAACTCTAAAATTGCTTTAAAAAACATTTCTTTGGTTTCTATTATACATTCAATATTGATACATATTCAATTTAGGCCTCTATCAGCCGCATATTTCAACTAACAGGATCATTGTGAGTATGTATTACTGTTGCTGTGGGAACTGGTGTTTAAATTGGGTGTTCTCTACAACGTCAGGACACATTATGAGTTTAATCACTAGAGGTCCGCATTTGAATAAATTGCTTTAAGACAGTGTAATATTTTTGTGATAAGGCAATCCACTAGAAACAAGGCATACAGTGCATCTGGGGTCTAACTGTTACACAAGAACTTCCCATTTTTCTTATGGAGGTAGAGAACCTATGCAACTTCTCCAGCACCCAAAAAGTATGTGTAGTCATGTGGATGATGATAGAATGATGATCTCACATGGATACAGTGGAAACAAAGTGTAACAATTTGACTTCAGTTAGTGGTTCCAGCCGACCCAGCATTTAAGATTCAGTCCAGTCAGTCCAAGGATCCAGTCCGGGCAGTGTGTGAACTATACTCATTCTTTTTAGGGAATAATGGCGATTCAGTGTGCAGACCGAATGGGACTAACTATTTTTTTTCTGTGAGTGAAGTTTAGGATATTGTGCTACCACGCTTGTATAATGATAGCAAGAATCTTCATTAAAGTGGAAAAGTAATGAATCAGCCTTATTTATGAGTTATACATCAATAACAATATAGAAAAAATGGAAAGTCATGGCAAAAATAGCATATTTTCAGTATTTTAGTTTGCACCTTGAGTACGTAACTCAGTTAAATGTAATAAATTCCTTCCCAATTCTGCTAACATTTCAGTAATCTAACTGCTGAAGCTGAAATATCACCCTTAAAGGCCTTTTTAAGGCGTGTAAGAAACCTAAATGAAAATAGGCCTATAGCTCAGCATTTGGTTCACTTCTGTGAAATTGTTTAATATAATAATGGTCAAGCATTAGGGACAAGAGGAAAATTATTATAAAAGAACCATAATAACTATGTATGATTGTTAAAACAATACATAATTATATAAAAGGAAATGATCTGCTTAATACCTACAGTTTTGAGTATAATATGAAAATTCCATAACATATGTCACTTGAGCAGGTGTCCTCAGTTTACTAAATGAAAGAAAAGGTCCCTTAAAGAAAAAGGTTGCGAACTACCGAGCTAAACTTCCAGTGCACTGAAATTCACTGCCTCGTGAACTTTGTAAAGCACTGTCACTAACTTTCATAAAGGCTCATTATCTGCGTGAGTGCATACAAGGTCTGACATCATACACTTTGCATGGGCCTGTGTCTTTTAATTTGGTGAAATCAAAAGAAGGTAGGAGGGAGACAGAAGAAAGACAAAGGCAGATAGAGCAAGAATGAACAGTGATGGTGCAGTACAGCTCAGTGAGTGAGTGAGTGAGGCAGATGTTAAATTATTCTCTTTTGATTTACAATAATAAAATCATTTGATCAGTGGAATATGTCCCCATTTTTTCCCCCTGCAGGCCCTCAAATATCTCCCACTTCTCTGACTTCCAAGGCTGAGAGCCCAGGCTAGGGGGGGACAGAATTAAGAATAAAACAATATTTGCTCCAAAGTTAGCACTGCTCAGCCCTGGAGAATGAACTGTGAGTTTTCTGTTTGACTGCAAATCTTTGAATCTACAAGAATATGTGTCTGTTCTTCAAGGCCAGCTGGGTAAGATTAAAATGCAGAGATTTTTCGGAATGCCTTTCAAAACAAACCCCACTGGCAAAGCATATTTAAGTCCATGGCTTTAGCTAAAGATCATGTCAGTAATTAGAATGTCTGTCAGTTTGTCTTTAAATCCACACTTCAAAAAGCCTTCCTTTTCTTTTTCCATGTAGAGTTCCGACTGTACTTTGTATTAACGAGCTACACTTAGCCGAGAAATACCAATCCGAATGTGATCTCCATCTCAGGAGTATCTTAGAACTCACCTGACACAACGTGCAACATTGTACGGACTGCTGCTAGTTGTATATGAAAATGACAAAATGTGAAAATACACATTGCTGTATTATATTGAAAACATCAATATACATAGATACAATATGTAAATTCTGCCACTAGGGGGTCTCTCACAGCAAAGCAATAATGAAGTTTGGTGACGTCGTGAAGTAGCGTGGGGTCATGGGACCACCATTGCTTCTCCCGGTTAGGATTCCTTCATTGTTCATTGTTTAGGAGGTTTCTACCAGAAGCCCAGTTATCTACAGAGGTCACAAACAAATTGAAACAAACGGACCCGGTAATTAAAACTGCAATAAAAACACTTTATAAAGTAATTCAACTTTATTAAGTTTGTTTGCCTGATGCTGTTCTACGGACAAAAGACGTCCTGGATTGGCTGCAACCCGAGCTGCTGCTAAACTTAGCTCAGCTTGTTTCTCTGATAACTTAAGATCCAGATGTCTGATGGCTGAAATCCTTCATCTGGTTAAAGTATAGGTTATAGTTAAAACATCCAAGATCTGAAATTGTAAAAAAAAAAAAAAAGTCAATATATGACAACTTCTAGCAGACAACCACAACGCAGCGCTATCAGAATAAAATTACAGACTTATCTGAGTTTGAACATTGTAGGAAACATATGGGATAATGGAGGTACATAACTCAAATGTATATATAATATAGGTCTAGTTTTTATTGACTTTTTAATGCACAAATGTTACATATTATAGTTTTAACATAAATGCTAGTCAAGTGTACAGAGTTCTTACCTAATTTATCCCTGTAGGTAGCCCTCACTCTCAAAAAGGTTGGAGACCACTGCTTTAAAACATTGCGTCAATGCAAACAAAAAGTAACATGGAGAAACAAACGAAAAACGAAAGCTCTGCAGACTGCTCACAGTGCATAGACTGTTAGTTATCATTAAATCTCTGTGCTGTGTTGTAATATTTAAATAATTAATCAAGCTATCCACAATGTGCCTAGTTTGGAGGCAGAGACACAAGTGCATATAATCCATTAAAACATGAAGGGTGCTTTTGGCTCTGCAGTTCTCTTTGTTATTTAATACTTATCTTTATCATGTATCTATTACCCCTAGTTGACCCTACCCTGGCACCACTAGGTTGCTCTGGATTCAGGTCAGGTCTGGGAATGATTTTGAGATAATTATCAGTTTGATTGTGTTTGCAAATCTGGACCCGTGCAGGACACCTGGTGTGATTTGTACTGCAGAGGGCTACAGAAGCTAGCAATAGGGCAGTTGCAGCAGCTGTTTAGTGGAGAGCTTTCATCAGGTGATGGAGTTTTCTTGGAGTCTTTAGAGTTTCTTTTTTATTATTATTTTAGCAATCACTGCCACAACCACTTGTATGTTGTGTGTAAGAAGTTTTGGTTCTCATCGGGGAAAAAGTCTGAAGTAGGGACGTCCCGATCAAGTTTTTTTTAGCCCCCAATCCGATCCGAGTCATTTAATATTGAATATCTCCCAATACAAACACACACAGCAGAGTGGAGGAAAGAAACAATGAGAGAGTTGTCGATGGTTGAAAAAAAAAAAGCTGTGTGACAGTGGATGTAAAACAAAAGATCAGGTTGGATCAAGAAAGCTCAATATAGCCTGTACCGATCAGTTAAAAGATGCATTGATCGGCGCTGATACCGATCATTGGGATCAGATGGGATCATCTCTAGTCTGAAGGGCTTGATACTCTTTTTTTGGTGAGTACCAGCCTAGATCAAACACTCAGCTGAGCATCAGATTGTCAGTCAATCAGATTTTATTCATATATCGTCATACATCAAATGCAACTCCAAGTAATGATCATAAAGAGTTTAAAAGAGCATACGTTTAAATAAGAAACCAACAACATTCAAATGAATAAAATAATAATTTAAAAAATGATTAATAATAATAACAACCTTTATTTTGCGCTTTATTGTGCAAAATGAAACTTAATGGTGTACCGTGGTGAATAGAAATTATAGAAAGTATGATTGTGGAAGTGACACTGCAAAGCTGAAATTAATTAATTAATTCAGTTGCAATGGCTTCAGCATTGATTTGTAGTCATGAACTTGGACGTAAGTGGATGCTGCATTTAAACAGTCGTACATTCAGTTTCTGCAAATCTGCCTAAAGGTGAGATTAATCACATAGCCGAGTTGTTGAGCCTCAATTCCAGCTCCTGGCCTCTCCAACATGAATTAGTCCTTTAAAATAATTGCCACTTATTCACATGAATTAAACCCAACTCAAAAATGTATTGTTGAAAGAATTATAATGCTGGATAGGTTAGGATTTTTCATTATTCTATTATCTTCTATTAATCATCATTCTTAACAATTCTTGATTATGTCTTTCAAATGTTTCAGTCTGCTAAAAAGTTACAGTGTGGGAAAAAGTTCCCGCTTTGAATAAAAAAACAAAAAACAGTGCCTTTTAAGTAAGAAGTACTCAATACAGTTAAGGCAATCAGTTTCCTCAAGTTTTGAGATACATGAAAAATTAAATATTGTATTATATATAATATGATATAATATATAATATTGAAATATCTTTTTATACTTAAAATTATTCAGTTCCAGTAATTTATTTTAATGAGTGGGGTAAATGAATATTCTAAGTTGCATGTACTGAAAATATTTGAGTTGGATTAATAACTAATCTATTTTCATGAGAACATGTAGCACTAACTGATTACCTCAGATGATGAAGTTCATAAACTCAAAAAAAAATTGTGACAACTGATTGCCTTAATTTTTCTGTTTATTTATTCTGGTTTACAGTGCAGCTATTCTGAAACCACTGGGAATTGTGTCACGAAACTGCCTTTACAAAACGGAAGATTTTTGCCGCAGTATAAACTGAATTTAACAACTTAGTATTTTTTTTCTCTGATGCATGGCCAGTTTTATTGGGGTCGTCAGAAAAATCTCAAGTACAAAAGCAGGTCATTGACTAAGAAAAGGAAGAGAGGAAGGTGGCCCCCTTATTCAGAAAGAGAGAGCGAGGAAGCCTTGGAGAAGGCGAGCGGTGGGCCTTGTAAAAAGGCGGCACTGAATGAACGAGCGAAGAAAGCTGGAGAGAAAGAAAAAGAGAAAGAGAGAAAGGAGAGGCTCTCTTTAATAGAGCCTTATGAAAAGCTTTGTGAATGGCCTCTGTCTGTCTGTCTTTCCCACACAGGTCATCACAGAAAAGTCCTGTCCACTTGAAAAGGATCTGGAGCTGAATAGACTCGAAGCCCACTTCAGTCTGACGAAGAAGCATTCCTGCTTTTATTGAAGGAGGACCGGAGACTCGATTTCAAGAGACACAAAGGGAAGAAAGGAGAAAACCAAGGAAAAATGAGTGAGATAAATTGAGATTAGAGGAAAGATGAAGACTGGACTGAAGGAGGAAAGAGAAAAACAAGAGTCAGAAAATGATTAAAAAATCTCAGTAAAAGTTAAGAAAAGGGAAATCAACCACGAAAGCTCTTTAATTCCATTTCTTCAACAACGCGTTTTTTTGTGACTGCAGCTGGCCTAAGCTTGTTACGGGAAATAGATTCAATGGTAAAGTCCAAAACTTAATAGTGTAGCTGCAGTTGGAAGATAGCAGAATGGTTGAGTGGTTACACAGACCAAAGAGCAGCACTTTGAATATGAATGTGGCACATAAATCAGCGCCCAGTCAAATAAAAATGGTCTTTAAAATACCACACAGACACAGCCTTACATACACTTTTTAGTCCCAAACAGCACATTCTCCCAATCATGCAAACACGCACATGAACACATTTGCAAACATGCAAATTTCTTCATGCGTACAAGCTGACACACAGTTTACAGTTTAGCTTAGCCTAAATGCTCCCATAAACCAACTCCAATATAAAGAGCTTTTTAAAGTCAATGCAGCCAATCCAATGTAAAGAGTCAGAATGAATCGCTACTGAGCAGAAAAAGTTCTTTAAATGAAGCATTAAAGAAAACATAATGTTGGGGAACATCCAGGGACACATTTAAAGAGAGAATAAAAGAAAGTCCTGAGTGAAGGCAGCTATTATCCCACTGAAAGACATAATGTGTTTGACCTGATGGAGAATCTTTTGTAGCTCATTAAGGATGTGAAATGGCGGCAGCATGGTGTGTGCTGGGCTTTTTTTGAACTATTTTCCTTTTTCCTCTCACTTCTTGGCTGTGGATGACATATCAAGAGGAAGCATTTTGACCTGACAAAGATCCATTCACATTTAAATATTTTACCCCTGAACGCCCACCCTGACTTCTCTTTATCTTTTAGATGATGTGAATGGCAGCAGTCCTTTTATAAGAAAAAAAAAATCTGTCATGATTTGGGCTTTTCATCTGGTTTGGAAATGTTAAAAGGGGACACAAAGTTCTCTTCAATCCTGAAAGCATGTACCAGTGAGAGAGAGAAATAGGGGTATGAGTATATATAATGAACACAAAATGGAGGACGGGAAGAAGGTCTGCAATTTTGACTGGAAACTTTTTCCCTCTTTTGTGTCATCAGTTGCTTTCAGCTCTGGGAATGGCAATACCAGCTGACTGTCTTTTTTTTTGGACAAAAAGTAAAAGCATGTGTTAGCCAAGGTCTCCATAAATGACACCCACCAACAGACCTCAAGTGAACTGCACTTCATGAAAACCACTCAAACAAAAAGGCCATTGTGTAAGAAGAGAATGGCTCCAGGTTTGTCACATGGTTATGATGAAAGTCCTTTCATTTCATACATAAAACATATATATCTTTAGTAGTTAAAGTATTTCTACCTTGAAGCTCTTGTGGTGCAAGAAACACAACTTGCCGGGACTTGAAACTTCCTACACACAGCTATTCCTTTCCAGTGAATATTAAATCACGTTTGTTAAAGTTATTGTCTGGCAGTGTAGTTGCAAGCAGAGTTTTATAAATTCTTTATCCCAAATTCCGCCAGGCATAGCCGCGATGTATTCCGGCTAATCGTGCCCTTTCTAGACAATACTCAAAATTCCACCAGAACCGCATATCACACTGGCAGGAAGACAAACACAGAAACAGCAAGAGAATCCGGGCAATTTTCAAAATAAAATACGGATCCAACTAGACTAACATTGTGGCACCAAGTCAATCAGTTAAAAAAAAGCTATAGGAGATTTGAACAACAATTTTGTATAATTTTTAAGGACTAAATAACATGTCCCAATCCGATATTAACGATCAGTATTGGCGCTGATCAAGGCATTTTTTAGCTGATCGGTGTCAGCTATGTTGCGCTTTATTGATGTCGGCTGCAGCAAGTCAGCTAATATTACTTACTAGTCCAACAGCAAGAAGGCCATCTAGCTGTCTGTCTGCAGTTTTTAATTCACAGTCTCGCCAATGACTGATATTGTACCAGCATACCTCCCACTCTTGCATATCTCCCCATTTTATTGTCATTTTCCAAGATAGTAATTAAGTGCCATATACTTGGCCTTTTCATTTTATACACGCTGTGTCTGTACCAAAATAGTTATACTTGACATTTTTCCTCTTTAATCCCCCTTTCCTCTTTCATTCATTTTCTTATATTTCTTCAGTTCTCCCTTTACCTTAATTTTAATGTATTAATTTATTCTCTGTTATCTGTATGAAACTAAACGACCAATGAGTCCAGATGTCCAGAGGAGAATCCTTTTCCATTACCAAGACGATCTACACTCCAGGCTGTATCATAAAGGCATATTTGACAGTCGAGACATTGCTTTTGCCAAATGAACTTTTGACGATGAGAGCAATTTAATTGATTGGCTGGAGTCATAACTTGGAGCTCTAACAGAGTGACTTTCTCACAGTTACAATAAAAAATGATCTCCACCCTCTATCAAAGAGATAATCATTAATATGCTTCAGGGGCCCCGTTAGCCAAAGAGCCTTACAATAATATCAGTGCACAGATATTCAATCACACACTGCACTCTGGCATTGACACTCTCTCTGTACACTCTAAATCATTTTCATATTAATGATACTGTATGGGATTGTGCTGATGAAAGTTATTCAGAATCTTAAGGAGCTAGCAGGATGACAGTTACACCCTATCCTTGTACTTTTGTTGATATTCAACTTTGTGAGGCTATGTATCGTTTAGTTCGCTTGGTTTGGTTTGGCTAAGCTAGGCTGGGATGGGTCGGGTAGGGTTGGATGGGCTGGGGTGGGTTGAGTTTGGTTTGGTTTGGTTTGGTCTGGTCTGGTTTGGTCTAGTCTGCTTTGATTTGCTTTGATTTGCTTTGTTTTGCTTTGCTTTGGTCTAGTCTGCTTTGGTCTAGTTTGGGTTTAGTTGAGTTTGGTTTGGTTGAGCTAGGTTGGGTTGGGTCGGGTCGGGTAGGGTGGGGTGTGACGGGGCGGGTTAAGTTTGGTTTGGTTTGTTGATTGTGGCTGGTTAAACTTTTCCCAATAGGACATTATGGGAACTGAAGAGTTGAATTGAAAATTCAAAAATTGAAAAGTTCATCTTCAACACAAACTAAAAATAATCTAGAAACATTGAAATAACTTTTGAAACAGTTGACCTAACTGAATATCCAGTTTTCCCCTTTTTATCTTCCCTAAAGCAACTGTTTTGTTGGAAAAAATTCCGTATTCCCAACTGTCTGACTGGACAAGTATTTTTTAAACCCAAGACTTCCCAGATTTCCTTCAAACTGAAATATTCTAGATGTCTTGTGTATCATTTTATACACATTTCCCAAACATTGAGACATATTTGGAAACGTTGGGATCTTTGCTAGAACTTTAAAATAAAGGTCAATGTGTTTGAACAGTGTTTGGCTGCAAAGCATGAGTTTGCACTGACAGAGCCTCCAGTGGGTGAGTGAGGTTGAAGAGGTAGGTTACAGTTTTTCAAAATGATGGATGACTATAGGTGTGTAAGCATAGATGAGGACGACCCGAGTGCAGAGATACAGAAACTCAGGATGTCAAGAGTTTCATCAATAGTCAGGCGAACAGGATTCAACACAGAGGACTGAGGAAACAAAAATATTGCCAGGGAGGTTCGAGGGTAGCCTATGTTGCCTCATTATACTAGGGTCTGGACCTCAAATATATTTTGGGTTATGCTTCATTATCCACCCAAAATACATATGAAGTCAAGATGTGTGGGGGTGGTACATACCAAAAGTATCAGTAGTTAAGAATCATTGGTTCTTCTTTGTCCAGAACCAAACTGAAGCTTGAATGTCCAGTGTGTAACATATATATTGGCAGAAATAGAATATAATAGTCATAACTATGTTTGAATATAGGAATCATTGCGTTTTTGTCACCTTAGAATCAGCCATTTTTATCTACATATGCCGCAGGTCGCCTTCCATGGAATCCGCAACGTTGAACCACCATGTTTTTACAGTAGCCCAGCACAGACAGTTTTATTTTTGTTTGTTGTTTTTAGCAAATTTCACAGCCACCGTAGTTTCTTCTACACAGTTCACACCCTGTTCTTACTCCCAAGTCATTAAATACGAATACAACTGGTGTTCAGTTAGTTGCAACCTGAAATACTAAATCCCTCGCTAAATCCAACACACTTGTCCTTTAGATAGATAGATAGATAGATGGATAGATGGATAGATACTTTATTTATCCCGAGGGAAATTCAAGCATCAAGTAGCAGCATACAAACATACATTAGACACACATTAAACATACATTAAAATAGAAATCCTAATCTAAATTAGGCTGTCGACCAATGAATGAAAGTCACAGCATTTAGCAGAGGTAGTGCAGATGGAGTCAGAAATGACAGTGAATGAAAGAATGTCCAGGAAAACAGTGCAAATGGAGGAGGAAATTGTCCATTGTCTATTGTCTACTGTCGTAGACAGACGTACTGTTGTACAGTCTAATGGCCAGGGAGACATTGGTGGAGCTGAAATGGGACAGCAGTCTGCCAATGAACACACTCCTTTGCTTGGTGAAGGTGTTGTGCAGAGGGTGGTGAGCATTGTCCAGTATGGACAGCAGTTTGTCCTTCAACTTTATATACTGTAGTACTGATTTTGATTTTCTAAAATTAAGTGACATTGTTCCTTGTGCAAGTCACTGAGCATTCTGTTGCTGTAGCTCAGAAGTTATATTAAGGTGTACACAGGTGAAATGGGATAAAGCTTAGTATTCCCTGTTGTTCACTGTGTTAATACTGCAGGGGTACCAAGGCTGAGGGCTCCTGAAAAATACACAATGTTGATAATAGTTGAACCTGTGCGGCCAGCAAACAGCATCTACAGAAACAAAATGATGAAGAAGGCAAATAACATTGAGTGTGACCAGAGGTAGCCCCCTGCCTCCTTGTTTGAATTGTTGCCAACTGGATGGTGATATTGCCCCTCTCTCTTGTCCAAAACTAAACCAACGTTTTCAGTTCTCACAAAAGCAATTCAGTTTTTAAACTGGTAATGCAGTAGCACCTATTTCCAATGGACTTTGACCACTCCTTGCTGTTCACAAAGGTTGTCCAGCTAGTATGGCTTGCCCTCACTATTTTGTTTCTCTTACAACTAATTTGATATGTCTTGGTGTTTTGTGATGTTCTTGTAACCAATTTCCCCACAGGGACAAATAAAGTATCTAATAATGTAAAATAATGTATTTATTAGACAACCCACTGCACTGGTCAGTGCAAGCAGACATTTCTGCTATATTACTTAGCAAAATGAACAGGGTAATTCTATTATTTACCTGCCAGTCATTGAGATGGAGGATAAAAAGATACCTTGCCAAAGTTGTAAGATTATGTCCCTGCATGTATTACTCAAACTTAAATTACTGGATTGTATCTCATTAGTTCAGCGGTACCTTGGGCTCCCATCTAACCCCTTGTGTTAAACCAGGGCTATGCTGAGTTTGAAGGGAGTGCATGTGTTGTGACACGTGTGTAGTTGCTTCAGCTTGGTGCTCAGGTGCAAGTGATACACATCACCACTGGATGCATACCTTTTTTTAATGCAGGAAATTGGAAACGGCTGCTAAACTTTTTTCGGCCTTTTCCGAGGCCCAAGGTTCTTTAAGACACCGGTGATATGACGACAACACTTAAGAGAGGAATTTTATGTGTGATGTAAAAGTCGGGGTTTGAAGGTCATGACTGAGAGTTAAAATCTTTAGTTGATCTTATGACCATTATGGTGCCATTAATGTCGACTTGAAGGGCCTTACAGATGAATGAGAGGGTCATTATTCCCATCAAATCCAATCCCTGCCCTTTTAAACACAAGCAGTAAAACATCTCACCTTGACATTATTAATACAATTTGTATGTGCCTCTACCTATGAATAAGCTCCAATTTTCTTTGGGCGGAATGTATGTGGGGAAATAGAACCAATTAACAATAGATTAATTGGACATTATTAAAACAGTTAAGAAAACTAACTATGACAGGTTTTTTGGGAACTATTAATTGGTCTATTGTTGATAAGGGTAGTATTTAATCCCTATTCATGTGTCACTTAATCAATAGATTGGCTATGATTTATTACATCTGCACACACATCATGTGCATGACTGGATAACAACTTTCCCAACTTAAACATGCTTTCCTTATAGGTTCCATTAGTTGAATGTATCGCCACTGCAGCATGTCACTTTAATTGATCGGGGTGCAGTTAATTACATACAGTGCACAGAAGTGTCCCAAAAAAATAGGGCAGAGATGGCCTTCTCGCCACTATTAGCCTTGCCTTAAAATCAATACTTGAAGTTGAGGGAATAAGGGGTTTACTGCTATTGTTATTGGGTCAGTGAGGAGCTGCACCTGGAGATGAGTTGAGCTAAAGTCCCTTTAAATTGCTTTGGGATTATTAAAAGGTTCTGGTGGTAGGGCCTTTGGAGAATAATATCTCTCAGAAGGAGGAACGAAGAAGACAAAGTAAAAGAGGGAAGGAAAGAGAGATAAGTTATCTTTGGATCTGCTGATGAGAGGCCCCATCCCTTCCTTCCTCTGTTCTACCTAGACAACTAATTAAAGGACCCTGAAATAGAGGTGACCACACCTGGCCTGATTATAAAGTGAGTTTATTAATCTGGATTCCTCATCTGGTAAAGAGCTAAGAGAGCTGGGGAAAGTCTCAGCCATGCTAACTTTGGTCCTTTAACTGACTCATGAGGATTTTCTTTTCCCTGAAGTTTCCTTTACTCATTTGCAGCAAAAGTCAATAGTCCATTCGAGCTTATTTGTGTGATAGAACACAATACTGATTTTGTAATCGCACTGTGGGAAAAAAAGAGCCTTGGCAGCAATTTCATAATATACAATATCCTGAAAATATCACTACATCTAATGGCTGCCACCCGATTGTGACAGTGATTAGCATTCTAAATATGCAGCCTCATTAAAATTCCCATACAGGTAACCTATGACTATACCTTCACCCCTTGAACTGTGTTCCCGTTGCCATTTCCATGCAGCATACAGTATACAGTGGCATCCATCATAGAAAGCTCTTCTGCATCCGTCCTGCATTAACAGTGCTCCAGCCTCCGCAGCCCAGCATTACTCACATGATGTACAGAAGGGCTGAACAAGCATATTATAAGACTAAATTAAAGTGTGATCAGTGCCAGCAAGGTTGGGGTCACTTCACGGAGAGTTGAGCAAACCAGGAGAGTTGATATTCTATACACTGAAAAAAGTGAAACTGCCGTGTCGTTTATTTGAAGTGCATTTTTACATTGGACTAAGTGAAAATCATGCTTTCTGTTTCAAACCCGTTTTGTCTAGTTTGCCTTAAAGCAGATAATGAACCCCCTAGAACAAATTAAAAGAACAATTTTACTTCAATCATGTCATGTGACCACTCAACGTCTGCTATCTCCCTGCTCGCGCCAGCCAGCGTTTTTACCGTCCACCATTACTTCGCTTCGAATGTGAAGACTCCGTCACTCCATGGCCCAGGAGGAGGAAATCTCTTTTTGATAGGGTAAGCTTTCGAAAACTGTGTTATTTTAACGAGAACAAGTGTTTTTCATTCACATTTATGATTAGTGGTAGGGTTAGGGTTAGGGTAAGCTACATTAGAGAACTGTGTTTTTGCACGTGTTGCCTAAAGCTAGCTAAACCAGGCTATCGCAATGCACCTGTTGGTCAAATGCAAAGTCAAGTTCGTTGTTAATATTGTTTTACTTTGATGTAACGGAAATATTATGGGAGTGTCGTGTGATAATGCGCGTTTGTCTTTAGTGAATATGCTTTAGCAACCAACCGCAACCATCAACTTTGTACCACATTTACCGAAACCATCAACTTTTTTTTTCTGGAAACCATCAACTTTTATTTTTCTTTTCTTGCAAGCGTTAACTAGTCTAGACATTC
>NW_023339785.1:2899243-2916459 GCF_004916995.1 Morone saxatilis
TGTTTGCATAAGTGGAAGTTGCAAAATTGGACTGCAGAGTAATGCATTATGGGTGTGTTTGTGCACTTAGAGCATCGAGGTGAATCAAAAAAGGGAGTGTCTGCTAAAATGCCTCATTGTGTACCTTGGAGAAGATGTGGACAAACTCATCAAGGAGTATCGGGTAAGTAGTTTTGCATTAATCACTTACGTTTTAGACAAGATGAAACATTGCATATTTTTTTAACTTTTAAGCTCAAACATGGTCTCAGATCCTATCAAAATACTTGTGCATATTTTGTACGTTATATCTTGTAGAACACTGTATATTGTATCTTAATTGCATCCTGAAATATGTGTCATTCAGAGCAGCAGCAGTGCAGATGGAGCAGTGTGTAAAGTGTGAGTCTGTGGCTATTTTTCTGAAATTAATGAAAATATGAATACACAAGGCAGTTGTATCTTTTAATCTTGGTTGAAGTGATACATATACTACTTTATATACCATCATATTTTTGTCACAGCATGTTACTTTTTGAAGATAGGTGTAATATAATACTTGTACCAGTGTTTTACTAGATAAAGTCTAGTCAAGTTGCTATGAGAAAAATATTTTGAAGAGTCAACATTTAGTATCTCCTGGACTTTTGCAAGTCATTACATTTTCTTATCACTAGATCTCCAATTTGTCTTGTTTTTAGTTTAGAATCTTTTGTGCACATTTTGGGCACACCAGACACAGATTTCATCAAAATAACTTAGTAATACATGTCTTGTCTCTTTCTTTTATCAGGTTGTTCAGAAGGAGGAAGCTGAAACGGAGCTTGAGAGATGTACAATGGCCGTGTATGTCATCAAGGAAGAGGAGGATCCTCTCCAGCCACCACATGACATTGGGGTTGTTATTGAAGGTGTGCAGGTCCTCAGTGAGTTGCCATCAGTCCCACATGCCTGTGCCATGTTGTTCGGCCTCATCTATGCTCTTAACTTGAGCTATCCAAGTGAGCTCAAATACACCTTTGATGCATTGCAGAAACTATTCATGGAGATAGAACCCAAGAAAATGACACGCAGACTGAGTGTCAAGCTCTAAATATTGGATTTATCAAAGAGACATTGGATACCGGATGTGTTTTATTTTGTGTTATGCTTGTATTCAAATATATTCTATGATAAAGGAAGGGGCCACTGTTAAATGTTAATAAGAGAAACAGACTTTAATTAAAAACTGGCCTTCAATTCAGATTTTCTGTGTTCACGGAACAGTTTCTGTGATATAAATATTGTGGCACTGATATCAACACTGAAGGATGGTAAGTTTTAAGACTGTTAGACTTAATGGTTATTATATTACATATCTCAAGTTTAATGGAGAGGCGTACAAAAAAGTTTTACATTAATGTGGTTAATGTTACAGAAAGGTTACATAAGATTTAAAAAAAAGTATTGAAAAGACCATGATTTTCTTTTAATTTATTCAAGTGTTTTTTCTCAAATGTGCTGTAATGTGTTAAGTACATACCGGCTAGCCTAACAGCCAGCAAAATGTAGGGTTTTATTTATTTTTTTGTATTTTTTTGTTTGTTTTTTTGAGAACAGAGAACGTGATGATGCTTTTTTTTTTATAAGAAAAGAACACATGACATCACAAATAAACATCAAGGTGCTATTTGATGAAAATATTCCTGTCTTAATTCATAGTAAGTCAACTAAATGAAGCATTTACTGATAATTCTTCTTTATATTAAAGCAAATGTAGCTTTTGTTCATGGTAAAAGTTAAGTTGTATTGAAGCAAAACATTTTATTATATTGACCTACATTAAGTTAAGTTTAGTATTGTGACCAAAGAAAATGTATTGATATGGTATAACTTAAAAACAAAGTTTGTACTGAATCATAAATTTAACTTGAGTAAAAGTAATAAAATTGCTTGTAACAAATTACAGCATTTTAATTACTTTTACTAAACGTAAAAATTATACTTGGATTTTATGAAAAAAGTTGGTTTTTCCAACGTACAAATGTAAGTTTTACTAAAGTAAAAAAAATGATTTATGGTCTCTATAATAAACAATATTTTTAGATTATAATAAACAATATTTTTACTTTGCGTGAATGTAATTTCTTTTCTTGGACTGAAGGATTATTTTGATTTAAACAAAATTAAACTTTTCAGTTTCAGTCAAGTCATAAATATACGTTGACAAAAACTAATAAAATTAGCTGTAACAAATTACAGTAATTTTTTTAGGTTGGTTCAAAGTATCATTTTTATCAGTGTAGAGTTATAATATTGAATTAAGCATCAGAGGAACAAATCCTGCAGATATAAGCAGTATAATGTGATTCTGCGGCGGCTTCAGTTGCATGGTTTAGTTTAATCATCGTTAAAGACAATTAAACATTTACAATAGGAACAAATGGCGAATGTGTTAAAAAAAAAAATTTAACATTTAATTAAACAATTTAATTAAATTAAATTGTGGAAAATGAAAATACACACGAGAACAATGTACAATTTTTACTTTTTTACACTTTCACATCCATGGGAGATCATTGTGTTAATAATTTGTGTTGTTTGGGACTTGTTTAGGGTTGCACAGATCCAACTGATGCATTTACAAAGATATTTCCAATATAGCTTTTATTCCCCTTTAAATACGTTTTTCTTTACCTCATAAACCCCAAACGGAGAAGACCATTAAGCAATATTATTACATTAACATTACCTTAAACGTTTTTAAGGCTTTGGGTCAATCCATCGGCATATAAAAGATGGACGCTGCGTTGGCACATCCTCCTACTTTGCAAAATATCCCCAGATACGGCCACTGCCATGCGCTGGTGACATCATTTGGGGCTGGAGTCTGCGCTGTAGTGATCAGGGTTGGCGCAAGGTATCAAGATCTCGCCCATATGCCTGGCCGACCTAATCACAAGCAGGGCTTAGCTGTCAATCATGATGTAAAACCCCTTTGTTTATCTTCAAATAACTAATTAAAACCAAAGACAGAAAAATGAACACTTGGACATACAGTGGAGTAATAAGAAGAAAAATGTATTTGATGTGTACCTTCTTAGTTTGGCCCATGTGCTAATATGGAGACAGTGGGCTTCATGAACTATACTGCAGGCATAGAGTGCAATCAAGATGGTTTGGCTTCACTATTGGGAGCTGTCATGTCTGTTGATGGGTCAATCATACTCTGGCTGGTCTGGCACCTTTAAAGCTCTCATGAACAAAGTCCATGAATAATACCAGTATCTAAACAGACTTATTTTAATTTGCATGGCATTGTGCTTCATAAAAAGCCCTGCCAACAGCAATTCAGAAGAGGCAAAGGAGCAGGTAATAGCATTAATGGCTTCATTATCTTTAGGTGCCCCAGTCCCAGGGTCCTGCTGTTGTGCATGCTGAATCAGAGTGGGGACACTTAAAAGAAATCGAGGCATCACCTCTGTGCTTTTTTCAGTCAAATTAATAAATGTGAAGATGTCTTCTTCTGTGACATACATATACATAAATGCAATTTAAATAATAATAATAATAACAAAATGCCTTACACTGCTATGTTGTGCTTTACTGAAGCAGCCAACACCACGATTAAAGTTGATTGTGTTCTGGTGCTGTGTTTTCTGCAATGGGAGCCTGATTTCTCATATTATAGTCCACCTAGGCAAACATCTGTCTCACAAACCCCCTTCTGGATTGCTGCTATGACAGCCACCTGTTCTGAAAAAAAGAAACTTAATTTAAAGAGATTTTATTGGTCCATTAAGACCAAGAAAAACAGCAGAACTGCTGGGAACACTTGAGGGTATAAAATAGTCTGAACAGTTTCCACAGAAAAGGTTGGCATGGTGAATCAAAATGACAGATATGATCATGTTCACGTTTTTATCTACACACTTCACTAATGAAGGTAGAATGTGTACTGTACTCAGCATGTATGCATATATGCAGAAAACAAATCTTAAAGAATAAAAGGAAAAACAAAAATCCAATCACAACCTCATCCGTAACTCTACTTCAGTTTCCAGGAGGCAGCCATTTGAGGATTAGAGGTATATAGGATCCTGGCAACTCATTGCGTGTGTGTGTGTGTGTGTTTCAGTAAAACGTAGCTGGGAAACACAAAGCTTCCTCTAAACTGTTTACACCTCCTTAAGGCATGGGTTGTCAGTTTATATAGGACTAGGAGTATATAGGCATCTTGGCAGGGCTGGGCGGATTAAGACAGCAGAGGAGAAGATTTGATAGGAGGAGAAAGATGATGTGAGTGCATTAGGAACTCTGATTGACAAACAAAACAGATTAGCCTGCCGTAGCTGTCTCTGCAGCTCTTTTCTGAGAAAACTGCAGGATTGTACCCTTTTCGTTTATCTTTTTCTTCCTGGCCAAGAGCTTTCTTTTTTTCTCCATTTTTCTTCTCTCCTGCTTGTTACATTCCTCACTCTATTCCCTTGTTTCTCACACTTGACATCCCGCATTCTCTCCTCTTCTTCTTTTCCACATTCAAACTTTTCCTACCTACACTGTCTCCTCCTGTCATTTCTCTCGGGGATTATGTGAACCCAAGCGTCCTGCAGCTCTTTCTCTAAGTAGCCTCACAGCTGCTACAGTGCCTCGACTTTCAAGTCTGGATGGATGGATGGGAGAGCAGATTCTCTCTCTTTCTCCCGCTCACACTGAGGCCGGTGCTATTTTCTTCTCCTCCTCGCTGCCTCTCAGCAGGAAAGGAATGTAATGTTCTTTGATCTCTACTCTTTCCACTTCTTTCTCTCCCTCTCTAAACTCGGATGACGTGGTAGTGTAGAATAGGAAATACTCACAGGGTTTGCCCTTCATTTTCCCTCCATCTCCTTTAACCCCCCATGTGATCTCTTCATCCATCACCTCTTCTATTGTGATTTTTCCTCCTTTTCTCCATCCTTTCCCTGAAGCACGTTTCAGCTTCAAACTATCGATAGCTCTATATCCCATTTTTCGGCTACTTGTGTAACATCCATTACCTAATGGTCCCAACCTTTGGACTTGTAAAGGTCATCGTCCATAAAGCGAGTGCTTCTGCAAATCATTAGTTGAGGACTCCTGGTGCGGTGGCGGATGTGTCTGTGTGTGCGCAAACTCCCAGATCACACTTCATCTGTGATGTATTTGTTTAGCAGAGGCTCTTGTGGCTTAAAAGCACTGACATGAAACTGATCAGACACAGTGGAGGCTTCTTTTAAACTGACATACCAGTCACTTCATACTGAAATAAGGTGAACTATAGCAAAGTTGGCATCAAATTGCACTTTCACGTCACTTTCTTATACTGCTGTATGCATACACTGCTAGTCCATAAAAACTGATACAACCGATACATGTCTGTTCAGTTCTTTGCCTATAACAGATAACAGAGCCCTTAGAAGGGTAAAATGGCCACATAATTCATACATTTTGTGTTCTGCCTCAGAGGATCTACATCAAGGGTGCTACTAGTAAGAACAGATGGGGTGTAATAAAACTGGGGAAGTGTAATTGTGAGAAAAAATGCATTAGTGAACTGGGGTGATATGCCCAGAAAGAACATTGTTATCTTACAAGACTAGGGCATGTTCAGGCTAGAAATGACACTGTACAGAGGACTTCAGTGGTGTGGCCTGAAGAGATTGAGTAATAGATCCATTAGTATAAATGCTCATCAGATGTCAAAACACTGCACAGTGCTGGACAGCACTTTATAATACACTGAGAGAGAACGCTATAAAGGTATCACAGGAGCAGTCATTTTACACAATGCATCATTCACAGAACAGGGTGTGTGTATGGATTATTGATTCCACTTAGCCATAACTTGCCGTTATTACTGTTAATTAAATTAAATTTGTATTTTATTTTGTTTTTGTTAATGTTGTATCCCACTGGGACCAGTCTCTTGTGTGTAACATGAGCACCCTCTGCTGGGCCCCTGCAGACTTGAGGGGTGAACCCCAGGCTCCATTGCCAGTCTGCTGTATTTTGTCCCCTTGGTAGCTTGATCTTTAATAAGCTGTGTTACTAAAGCACTGAAATAAGTTTGTGTTTGTTGGTTACCATGTATTTTTAAAATTTTACTATCTAGTAAAATGTAGTATTTGTTTTTCACAATATTGTGAGTACTTTGTTATTAAGTCATTTGTTGAACACAACAGTTATCTGTGACTTTGCTAGCTTGATTGTAATGTTAGTTTAATAAGACATCTCCGAGGTGTAGCTTGCTAACCTGCAGTTAGCTTAATAATTTGTTGTTTTCTTGTTTAAGCATCTTCTGGAGCTTGTTTCCACAAAGTTGGCCTTGGGAGACCTAATTCGGTTGTTACCAGTTACATGTACTGCCATTTCATTTGGTCTCCATGTAAAGTTAATTCTGCTGTCTCTTGAGAGTTTGACCATCCAGTCTACATATGACTGAACTTGGAGAACGCTTACGACTGTGTCTCCGGCGGAATCCTGTGGGGGGTACTGTGGGAGTATGGGGTTCCAGGGCCGTTGCTATGAGCCATTTGGTCCTTGTATAACCAAAGTGAGGGCTGTGTCTGTATTCTTGGCACAAAGTCAAACACATTTTCAGTGGGTGTTATACTCTGCCACGGTTGCCCCATTTCTCAGATCCTGTTTGTGATATTCATGGACAGGATCTAAGGGGACAGCCGGGCTTAGGAAGTTAGGACAGTGTCCAATCTGGGAACCTCTCTGCTTTTTGCAGATGACATGGTTCTGTTGGCTTCACCAGATCTATGACCACCAGCACACACTTTTTGCAGTTTGCAGCCGAGTGTGAAGCACCAAGTCTGAGGCCGTGGTTTGGTACTGGAAAATGGTGGATTGCTCCCTTCAAGTTGGGGGGTGGTTGCTGTCCCAAGTTAAAAAACTAAGTATTTTTGGGATCTTGTTCATGAGTGACGGTAAAATGGAGCAGGCAGATTAAAGCGATGATGCTGACATTGTACTGCACCGTTGTGGCTAGGAGGGACTTTGCATTTCTGACTATGTTCCAACCCCCACCTATAACCATGAGAGCTTTGGGTAGAAATCAAAAGAATGAGGATACAAGTGGCTGAGATGAGTTTCCTCCACACGGTGGCTGGGTTCAGCTTTAGAGATAGGGTGAAGAGCTTGGACATCCAGAGGGAGCTTGGCATAGCGCTCTTTCTCCCTTGGGTCAAAATGAGCCAGCTGAGAGGTTCAGGCATCCGATTAGGATACCTCTTGGGTGCCTTCCTTTGGAGGTTTTCTGGGCACCAACTAGGAGCGGGGACCCTGGGTAAGACCCAGAACTTGCTGGAGGGATTAGATATCTCATCTGACCTAGTCCTGCAGAGGGCTTGTCATGTCCTTCATGTGGGTCAACACCAGTCTCTCATAAGATTGCATGACTACAGACATCAGGGCGACAGTCCTGTAAAGTAATAGAGGGACTAAAATTTTGATCCGATTCTGATTTAATTCAGAATTAGTGAAAAACAACAAACAAAAACAGGTAAAATAGGTTTTCAATAGAAAAAAGGCTTCTTGGGACAAAACCATGAATGCAAATTTGCCAGTCGGTGTCAAAGCTCATACTGTTTCCAAATAGTCTCCAAAATGATACAGCCCATAAAGAAAGGAGTGGGTAAAGCCCATTATCATTCTTATTGCACATTGGAAGATTTTCATCCCCTGCCATGGCCAATCAGGGGGGAGAGCTTTTCAAAACTAAAACTCTGCAGAGAGTCACATATTCACAGATCTCTGAAATGCTCTTCAGGGAAAACCATTCAACAAAACAGAGATTTCAAAACAACAATTCCAGAAACGAGCCTTTCTTTATGGAAATAAAAGACAAACATATTCATTAAAATGTGATTCACAGCACTGAAATCCTCAAAAGGAAAATGCTATCGTGAAATACAATTCACTTATGGTCCATATAATCCTGGACAGAAATGCAAATTTGATAGTACTGTACTGTATAAGAAAGAAAGAAAGAAAGAAAAAAGAAAGAAAGAAAGAAAGAGTGGTTCACATTAATGCTGTTTAGCTGAATGTAAAAAAATATAAAATAAGGCTGACCTGATTCCCACTAGCAACAAATAAGCAGCTTATCTCCCCTGCAATTAATATCAACAAGGCTTTTTGTTTTTATCAAAAAACAGTCTTTATGTATTGTAATATCTTCCTTTTCAAAGGGTTGATTAAATGACATTTAAAGGTCCAGTGTGTAACGTTTAGGAGGATCTATTGTCAGAAATGGAATATAATATTCAAAAGTATGTTTTCATTAGTGTATAATTAACTTAAAATATCATTTGTTATGTCGTTGTTACCTTAAATGAGTCCTCCTTTATAGCCACAAATGCTGCATGTTACCTTCCATGGAGGCCGCCATGTTGAACCGCCATTTTTCTACAGTAGCACAGAAGAGACAAACACTGGCTCTAGACAGGGTGAAGTGAAGGGGTTTCAATCTAAATCCTACACACTGGTCATTAAATGGAATTCATTAAATTAATTTCCATCCCTATTTTTGCAGTAAATGATGATTACACCATACTACCAAAGTCAACCAGGGGCAAATTAAGCTTTTCCCACGCCTGTACACCTGCTGCTCAATGCAGAAATAGCCAAACACACAATAGGCCTACTGGGGTAATTACTGACCAGTTTTCATTTTAATTCTGTATAAATACTTTGCAGCATAAAACTGTAATTTGATCAGGGGTCTCGGTAGCAGAAATGTGCCTGTTTATGTTTGCCTTGGTTGAAAACCATTTATGATCCATGATTAAATATTATTGTATACTGCAGACAATAGAAACATAAAAATGTGTCTGAGTTTGTGTGTCTGTGGTGATCTATCTCACTTTACAGCCCAGAAGACTGGCCCTCCTCTTACTGTAAGAACCGTTGTCATGTTAAGACTAACATTGTTCATCTTGACAACCATGCACCCACCGAGACAAAACCTCCTCACATTAAATTAAATTACACAGTTTTCATAAGCTTTCACTACATCCCTACCTATCTCCAGGCAGCAGTTACAAGTTTGGAGCCTTCTAAATGTCTAAAGCTCCTTTGCATTTTGCTGCGTCATGTCCCTACATGCCCCGAGAAAAACAACAGGAAGACCTAACCATTCACATTGCTGATATATTCCATTGATTTGACTGCTCTTGTAAATAGACACAGCTGCAGCATGCTGATTCCAGCCACTATCTGCCTCACTGTGTTATACAAAGGTGTTGTTTGGGCCTAACAATCAGATTTATCAAAGGCCTATTATGCATATGAAAAATGGAATCTACTGTTTCCGTGTGTATTGTGGGACCTGGTTAGTGATCTTTTTCTGCTCTCTAATATATTGTTCTTACTCACACAACTTTAAAGGAAACCTTTGGAATTATACACATATGTACATGTTTCAGGTTCTGACTTTCAGTCCAGAGTTTTAGTTGTTTTTTTTTTTTTATAAAAACTATTAATTCAATTTAGAAACAACTTGTAATACAACTAAAAAATGAAATAAGGAAGATAAGTTTGGCTGTACACTCTGTTCATAGCGTAGCTGCCCTTGGGGTGTCATTACCTTACCCTTTAGTTTCACCCACATTTTTTCACAAATATCTGTACTTCCTACTCCTTACAGTTGTTACTTTAGTTTTTATGCATTTGAGGGGAATTCGCGATTATTATTAGGATTATTTTGCATCATTTCACACCTTCTTAACGTCAAGACTGGTGCATTGTCACGCATGATGGACGTAACATGACAAAAAAGTTGATAAAAATGGGCCCCTGGTTAGCTCAGTCGGTTAGAGCTGGCGACCCATATAGGGAGTTGCTGCAGCGGCCCGGGTTCAAATCCAACCTGCGGCCCTATGCTGCGTGTCATCCCCTTCCTACCTCTCCACAGCTGTCTCTATAAATAAAGCTAACAAAAGGCCAATAAAAAATAATAAGTTGCTAAAAAATAACATAAAAGAGGAAACAAGTTGAAACAGACAAGAGAGGGAGACTTCCTTTATTAAACCTTATTTTGAAGTTTCAGTTAGCATTGCACAAAAACAGCTGGTAGAAATGTCCAAGACAGCATGTTGTACTTTTATACTGTGAGTACATTTCAGAAGAAATTAAATGAATTTTTTACAGGTATCTGTACTTCTACTTGAGTAAAGGATGTGTGTACTTCTGCTATTTCTGTCTATTTTGTGATAGTAAATCATATGTTATATTAAAAGTAAATTATATGCACGACTTATATACACTTTAGTTTACTATCTGATTGTGGTCCCAGTTGAGAATATTACACCAGCTGTCCTTTGCCTTCCCTTTTCTTGCATAATTATGTACTATTATTGTCTTTAATCGATATTGACAGCTGAAGACTGACAGGAAAGGGGAGAGAGAGAGAGACAGGATGACACACAGAGGGCCACAGTACGGATTCGAACCCTGGGCCGCTGCAGCAAGGACTCTGCCTTGGTACAAGTGGTGTATAAAATCTGAGTATCCCTCCCATTCGTAGTAAAACCTTACTGTCCTTCCTAACCACATACCATTGGTATGTGTGTTATTTTGATCATGTTATTGGAGGTGGTGACAGCCTTTTAAAGCCTCTTAATTAATTGCCTTACACGATTTCCATATAAATTTCAGTTTCACACTGTCTATGTACTGTATGTCCGCTCCCTATCTCTGGCTTGCCAACACGTGTGGACTTTCTGTTTATTAGTGTTTAAAAGTGCATTGCCTCAAGAAACACAGAGCTAACAGGAATGAGATTTTGGACTACAGACTAAAATGAATGATTTAAAAAAAGGTTGAGAACCTTGCAGTTTATATGAATTCAGTTTCAATAGTGTTTTTCCATCCCACCAGTTTTTGTATGTTGGTGCATCAATAAAAAGAAAATGCAAGGGGAAAAGTGCAATGGAAGCAGATTCAGAGAATAAATGATGACATACATGAAGCATGAGACTTAAACATGGAAGAGAAAAACATCTGATTTGTGTGCAGTGATGAAGACACTGTAATCTTCCTCAAATTAACATATGATGAAATGATATATTTACATCACTTTTTCTGCATTTTTTCCCCCCAATATTTGAGTTTATTACTGATACTATTTTGTTCCATATTGTTGCGCCCTCTTTTTCTCCAACGGTATAATGGCACCACACTGGAACATTAGCACCACCTACTGCTAACTCCTGATATTTGCATTTTCTTTTGCTGCTGTTTTGATAATTCACAAAAAATCTGCACTCTTTTATACCCCCGATTGTACAAGGTAAGGTCAGGTGCACTCTGATATTAAGATATATCTCTATCAAGATATATATATCTCTATTCAAATAGAAATCGACTCACATTTTTCCTCACATCACAGGAGGTAAAAATACAGGTAGTACATAGCGTCTTCGGTGGTCATCTAGAATTCATAGAACTGTAGTTACACATATAACCCTCATTTGGAGTTGTCATTTCAAAAGAGAAGAAGATGAAGAGAAAACGAGCCGGAGTGGGATAATAATTCAGTCTCAATGTTATCCCCACCTACAAGTGTTTGGAACAATTACATACACTTATCCATTTATTTATTCATGTTAGTCGGACATTTTGCACCCAATGGTTAGTTTGAAGCATTCTGGAGTCAGACTCTTAGACAATTTACAAAGTTAGAATCCTAATAAAGTACAAACTTCCTCTGAGATTGTCACCATAAATGCTTCAAACTTCAGGTCAGGTAACATTAGCACACCACAAACAATAAATCACTGTCAAACAATAATTACCACTTCCTCACAATTCAGCATGGATAGATAACCTTAAATTTCAGCTCATTAGTCCTTATCTCACCTGCCAACCTCCTGGATTAGTGGCAAACACTTTGAAGTGCATTTACGGAGAAAATCATTAGTTTTACAATTAATTGCATTGATGCTAACAGGTCTGTCTGCCCACTGGCTGCTCATGTCCACTCCCCACCTTTCTGAAGTTCACTTTGTACCAAATTGGGTAGTAATAGAGGGGAGATAGCAGCAACATGTGCGTGTATATGTGTTTTCAGTTACATAACAAATTTAAGGCTTTAAAATAGCAAACAAGCATAGAGAGCAACAGAGCTATGTCTGTTAAAACACCCCTTCATTAAATGGCATTATGGAACTAGCCTTCGGGTGGCCCGAGGGTGACTCAACCATGAACGTATTCATGCTATGTCAGTGTCTTCACCAATGAATTAACAACAAAACAAATTGATTTTCTTTGCCTACAATAAAGTGTGTAAACGGTGCCAACCTTTGAATCAAGTGTCAGCCTAAATCCCAGCTTCTCCTTTTAAAAGTGCAGTATTTGCATTAAACCCAAATCTGGATGTGTTTATAGATTTTTTGATTATTTATCCTTTAAATAAAAAGGTCCTATAGCATTTGTGGGATTGCTCATTTGTATACCAAACACAGGAACACATATAAGCATTGAGTTGTCACCGCTTTTTTATCTCTGCATGATGAAGAAAATTACAACAACCCACAAACAGGTCCAGGAATATAATGCCTCTGTGTGACTGTGACTTCCTCTCAGCTGTATTACAACAACAAAATACAACCAGCCATTTAGAGAGATGTGACTCTGCATATGCCTGCCAATAGCTAAGTCTTTATGAGGTTGATGTAGAGGATTCATTTTTGTCCCATTGCCATTTTGTCCCAATGCACTTAGGTTTGGCCAGCAACTGCCCCAACGACAAAAAAAAGAAAAGGAAAAAGCAATCAATATTAAGTCACTAGCAAGTATGTAGCTAGTAATTCACTGTTGTCACACTGAAGAAACTTGTTGGCTTTACCAATCATTTACCACAATTCACCTGCAAACAATTCAGTTTCCATCGATTCAAACACAAAATCACAAGTACAGGAGACCAAAGCTCTGCATTTCTTGGGTAGCCTGTGCCAGCAGCAGCAGCACTGACCATAAGTGATAAATGGCCTAGAAAAGAAAAGAACTTTTTTATTTTGTTACCTTTGCCTCTGAGGATAAAGTTGGTGATTGCATTGGTAAGTATAGCAATATTATGTTGTTGATTCTGTTACACAGCTGTGGTCGCCTCATCTTTTCTCTAAAAAGCAAACCACAGTCTATGGCTCCTTATCCTGTGCAAGGTTATTGGGAGGGTTGGACCCCGTCCCTGCTCAAATTCCTCAAGTAGACAGCTTGCAGTTCACTACAGGAATACAAAGACAGGCAGCTCTCAACTTGGCGAGTGATTAGACCATAATCAGCCCTGCCTTAAAAAAAGCTGTAGAAGTAAATTTATTTACTGGAATTAATAAAACTACTTGCTTAAACTTTAAGCTACCTGACTGTAGTCAGAGACCACTTACTGTCACAGAAAAGGAACCCAGTGAAGAGGCACAGTCTTACATGCGACCAATATAATTTGCAATTAGTTTATTTGCATCAGTACAGGACACCTTGACATCAACTGAACTTAATAAAACAGATCACATCTATTTATACCAAATGTATTAAAAAAATGTATATACATTTCAACAACATGAGCTGGTCGTGACCTCCCTGGGCCCTAAGCATAATTCTGCTAAGGGCCCCCCCCCCCAGTGCTCCACTACAATTAACATATTTATTGACTAAAATATTTCTATAGAATCATAAGTGAATATTAACATTAACATTGTATAAAAGGCTCCAGTCCTCACAATATTATACAATCAGCTTTGTCTATACAAAGTAAACAGAAGCCTATAGGCTCTGTCTGCATCAGGCTCATTAAATCCAGCTCCCCAAGATTTCCTTATATACATTTTCAAATTTAAAATACTATTTTCTGAATATTTGATGATTTTTATTTACTGAGAGATGTGCACCCATTGCCCATTATGCTAATCAATATTTGAAATTCAATATTAAAATGTCAAGCCATTGCTTTCCATCTTGCATTAGTCCTGAGTTGTAACTAAACCTTGACTGAGAGAGTAGATAATTATTGTCTTGTTTTAAAATTATGTGCGTCCGTGAGGAGTGCCATCAGCCCATATATTGTCTGGACTGGTCGACCCACACACAGGTTGCTGCTGCTAGAAGGTGCCAGTTTCATTTTATGCCTGTGCATATGATAATGCACAATGCACAATGTGGTTATCTTTACCAAGCTGCAGGTTATAGTATATATATATGGTATAGTTGTATTTCACTCTCACTTTTGCCAGGCACAAAGTCACAGAACAGCCCTGGAAGACACGGACAGACCGAGAGCTGCACTGTCAGCTGTTAGTGAGACAGACAGAGTGGAGAGAGAGACGCTGTGAGCTACATATCAGCTTAACGTCACTGTTATTTACAGCCATCAAATATGGAGAGAACACAAGTTCCGTTCATCCTCTCATCAAAGTTGTAAACACTGACACCTGCTTTGACATGAGAGAAAGGCGGGGCCCTTGGGTAATTTGCGGGGCCCTACACAGCTTGCGTAGTGAGTGGGGCAGACCGGCTCTGCCAAGAATTCCAGTTTGAGGAACAAATCTGAGAATTTTAAGGCTTCTCAGATGCCAAAACACTGCACGGTAGTCTATATGAGACAAGATTCTGCAACTCTTACCAGAGCTGAATTTTATTTGATCTTTTCTCACAATAGTCGGGATTTAAAAAGCAGAAAATGGCTCATACTTATACATTGCCTTTATAGTCTTTTGACCACTCAATGCGCTGTACACTAAATGCCACACTCACCCCATTCACACACATTCATACACTGATGGCAGTGGCTGCCATGCCATGTGCCAACTGCTCACCAGAATGGAAATTAATCATTCAAACACACTGGTACACCGATGCACAACATCAGGAGCAACTTGGAGTTCAGTATTTTGCTCAAGGACACTTCAAGATGCAGCGAGAGGAGCTGAGGATCGAACCGCCAACCTTTCGATTAGTGGACGACCCGCTCAACAGCCGCTGAAGCAGCAATGTTCACATTACACAGTATTCCACCAGGACTGAAGTTAACCCTGGTTCATCTGCAGGTTTTAGTCCGAACTCAAACTGATGGATGTGGAAAAAAGAGACTATTTGCTAACCAGTTCACCATATTAACTTAGAAGGTGACGATATGACGATATGTTCTAAACATAACTTCTACCAACCCCCCAAAATATCAGTTCTTGCAGATATGACAGAATGTACAGAGCTGATTGGGGTTCTGTTGTTGTTGTCTGCACAGTGAGAACTGAATTATTAGTCTGACAAGCAGGTGTGACGTTTTCAAACAGTGTCTCTGCCGGGCTCAAAGGACTGAACAGACTTTGATCTGTGCCTCAAAGATATAACATAAAAAAGTTATTGCCTCCAATATTTTTTTCCCACCTACATAAGATGAGAACAATGTTTTATAGGGAGTGAGGTATATAAATACACAATATCCATTTTCAGCAGGCTGATGATGAGCGCTAAAAAGACTAAGGCACCTAGACAATGTGTTACCTTGAGAGAACCTTTGTCTGAGAATAAAATCCCTTTTTCTTCAGTCTGAAAAACACTTTTAGAACTTGTGCTTTGACAAATAATAATGTCTGCTTGCTTCCTGCTTGCCAGCTAAAGTACATATTTTACATACTGACGCCCACTTGCTGTTGGAGTGTTAGACTTCAAAAGGAACTTTTTTTGCAAATCCAGTCATTTTTGAGTCAGCGCAGGGAATCCTAGGTGAGCAATAAAAGGAATCATTGATCTTTGTTTTTCCTCTCCTTAAACCCAAAAAATCAGACACGACCCGACCCTGGAAAAAATCTGTGCAAGCATGAACTTAACCCAAACCACGGAAGCAGTTTTGGGCCCTACCCAAACCCAAATTTCTGTTTAAAAAAAAAAATAAAAAATTCAGTTTCTCCGTAAATTTATTACAAACTAAAGTAAACTCAATTGTTATATAGTGCAATTTGTTATAAAAACTAAAACATAACATTTTATTTTATTAATTACAGTTGCATGCCCGACCAAAACCCGACCTATGGCAGCATGAGGGCTATGATGTTGATTGTTACAGCAAAGTGTTCTTGTTGCATCAAAAAAGTGCTATGTTCTTTATACTGGGATGGTTTTCCTAAAATGTATTTAATCATCGCAACTAAACGTCTTGCTTACAGTATCACAATATAATGCAGCGTTTTGAATCGTGATACATATTATAAAGTCAGATTCTTGGTTGTTGTTGGGGATCATGTTTATTCAATGGATATTTGTGTACATTTCAGTTTAAAGTTTGCAGTGTAATTTACAGACATATCAGTTATGTATGGTATGTATAGGTATGTCGCGTAATACTTCTACTACTAATAATGCATGTCCATTCTCAGACCAAAAAAAATCAACTATCATATAAAAAAACAGGGAATAATGATGCCAACTTCATACTGTGAGGGCAGACAAGATAAGGTATAATGGTCCTGAATGAATATTAAACATATTTAAATTATTAAAAAGACGAGAGGCTCCCAAGAAAGTTGGCCCCTGTGGATTCTTTGTTCATCTAGTCACTGGTTCAGCCCATTTACCAACTATGTTTTCATCCAAAGCTCTCAAATTCTCTCTCTCTCTCTCCCTCTCTCTCTCTCACACACACACACACACAAACACACACATGCTGGTGTGATTTACATTTCAAAGGCTCTTGTGTTACAAAACTACCTGACTACATGCTGCACAGCTGGGGACAGTGAAACAGGGACAGAAAGAGCAAAGACTTTAAACACCAGATCAAAGAGGAAGACACAGCACACAACTAACCTGAAGGCTATGATGGCAACACTGCTGCACCGAGCCTCAATCTGACAACTGGGACAAATACCCCCAGAGACTTTATATGCACTTCTGTCTTCTTTGAAACCGCTTTGATTTTACGTTTACGTTTAAGGCTAAGTTATGAAATTTTCATGTTAAATAGATATTTTCTTTCTTTCAGATACATGCTGCACAATCACATACATTATTTTTTCTAAAAATGCAGTGTGAAGGAAATACTTTACCAGGAGGAATTCTTGCGTTGCACCTTAAGTGATGACATTTCAAGTCAACCCGTTCTCATTCCCAACTCATCGAAGACTGACACTTAGTCTCTTTCCTTTGGTGTCCCTTACAGCCGCATATGGTACCCATCAGCGGCTTTCTATTGACTCTAATGTAAACCTATCTGCGGCACTTATAGACTCTTACAGAAA
>NW_023339785.1:2916559-2935553 GCF_004916995.1 Morone saxatilis
GAGTCAATAGAAAGCCCAGTGCGTCCCAAAGCGTCAGTCTTCGACGAGTTGGGAATGAGAACGGGTTGTTCAAGTAAAGACAACAGCAGTCAAAAGATCAATCCATGCAACTCCCCCTCATCCTAATTGTTTGACGTGACTGATATTGTGCATTGAGTGCAAAGGAAAGACAAAATATAATTAACTATTTCAAAACACACCATTAAGCTGAAATTGAACTCAAGCACTTTCCATGTTGGCATTGTTGTGAGTTTACAGAGGATGAAAATGTTGCCATTTGCCCATGTCCTCAAGCAACCTGGTCTCACTCCCACGTCGACAAATACTGCAGGTTGGTCAGCTTCAAATATGATGCTGTAGGTATCCCTCTAGCATCATGTCTGGATGCACCCTCCGTCAAAGTCAGGTGTATACAGAGTAAGAGAGTCTGCATATGTAGGTGGTAGGGTGGATGGATGGCTCAAACAAACACAGCACTTTAACCCAGGAGACCATAGTTTGCAGGGCCCTGTGGCTCAGGAGGTAGAGTGGGTCGTCCACTAATATGAAGGTTCCATTTCCAGCTCTTTCTGTTGCACGTCGAAGTGTCCTTGAGCAAGATACTGAACCCCAGTGAATGGGTGAATGAGGCATGTAATGTAAAAGCGCTTGTAGTAGAAATCTGCTACACAAGCACAGTCCATTTACGTAGGTTATGTCAGGAATGTAATGTAATTTACGACCTTTCACTAATCCTAATAGTTTTTATGCCGACTATTTAAAGATCTATTTTAAAAGTATAACTGGAGGTAGCATATTTATTGTTGCTAACTTGACCATGGAGTCCTGCACGTCCACGTCATTTTTTGTGTGGCAGTATTTGACGAGTTGGAATTGAGAACGTGTTTCCTCGAGGGTTCACATACACCTCTTAAGGATTAAGCCCAAAAGGACCAGAAACTGTTCATACTTCATATGAGCTGACTGCAATTGTGTGAACATACACACCTACTTTATGCACATGAACCCTGTGTGTCTGACATAGTAGGAGAATATCCCGGCCTTTAGAGTTTCGGTAGGAATTAGGTATTTTTAGCAATAAAACTGATGGCAAATTAGATCTGTTGTTAAATTGTGATATCATAAATTACCAACTGAAATGTTATTGGATTATTTTTTCATATTTGCAAAAATATTTTATTAACAACTAAAGATATCTTCAAAGCTGCATTAGATGTGATTCATCTTTATTAAAATGTCAAATACAATCTTACTCACTATACTTTTCTGACTGGGTTGGCACAAGTGGGGCACTGACTTATACAGGGGTGGCGTGAAGTAGGTTCATAGCTTTCCTGTGATTCCCAATTTATACAATTCCAACACTGTTTATGGTCCCCAGTATGCATAAATATTCAAAGACAAGTTTGCAATGTTTTGCAATACCATATGCAAAACATGGCATAATTTTTGCTCCAAAATGTGTCAATATCAATGGATGCTGTCGGTCATGTAGTTTCATAGGATACCAGTATCTTCACCTTAGCTTTAATACAGACCCCACTACAGCCTCTGAAAAGTGTTGCGAGTGGAAGAAGTCAGGGTAACGGGGTGTCACTTGGGGTTGCCAATCAGATTTCAGGGGTGGTCATTGCTTGATGGTGTGTCCAATAGTGTATATACAGACAATGTCTGTAACTTTACTGTATATTTGACTGAAACTAAAGCATAGGTAGCTTATATCAACAGAAGGGAGCAGACAGAATAAGACACACAGTGCTGAATATATTTTGCTGCAGTCTCTCCACTGTGCTAACAAAGTTACTTTCAGAATGATACATTTAATAAACGTTCTCCATCTAAAGCTGCTAAATGATAAATGTCAGCTTTCATTGTGTATTGTCATTCTAATCAATTGCCTGAATTATCCTATATGAATAATTCACTACATTTGGGTTAATAACAGCTTACCCCACTGTGTTGACTGAGCCACTGGAGGAGAATCAGAAATGACAGCGAAGGACTGAACACTCTTATTGGTGACAATTAAGTTTCAATTTTCTCAACAAAAAGACAGTGTGGAGAATGAGAGAGCTAAAGGGGAATAGCCAGAGCCTGATTGTTCTAATGAATTATGTTTTAAATGCCCTTGTTAATCTCCCAGTGGAGAGCAAGAAAGGACACGGTCCTCATTGGGTGGCAGAGCGAGAGGCATAATGAAGAGATAAATAGATATCACACAGAGAGGGGCCATCTTTAGTTAAATTCCGGCTAAAAGAGTCTGATTTCCACAGTAATGTCTCTTATTATGCCACATACAGGGTGGGTTAATGACCAGAGCACAGGGGAGAAGAAAACCAGATTTGCACTGTGATTTAATAATCTCCTCTTGGTGAGTGTGATGTGAGACCACATCATACCCAAAATTCAAATATGACAATTCACAAGCCCTGACATCGGAAAATGAAGAAGAAGACAAAAAAAAAATATGTAGTAAACATGGACAATACTGGTAAAAGTTGAAAATATGAATTAAATGGCTCCATGGCTATTTCAAGGAATAGTTCAACTTTTTGTAAAATATGCTTGTTCACTTAAATAATAAACCAATAAACAGCTGGTTAGTTTAGCTTAGCATAAAGACTAAAACTGCTAGCTTGACTTTGTTTAAAGGTAATCATCAACACCTATAAAGCTCACTTATTAACACAACAATGTACCTTTTTCACAGCAGCCATTTTGACATGAAATAGTTGTTTAAACACAGGTGTTACCAATGAAACTAATGTCATGTCAATGTCGATCCTTTTACTGTAGCACAGCCTTTCCAGTGAACTTGCAAGAACAGCACCTTTACTCTGACCTGAATGGTCAAAATAGCTGCTGTGAGAAAGGCCTTTGTTGGTGGTTATGTTCTGGACTATTTTTGAAGTGGACCAGTAACTGGAGTCTCCATTGGTTGATTAGCATCTGGCCCTCCATGGTCAAGAAAATGTCCCCCATATGACCACCTGTAATTAACATTTTCAATCTTTGTTTTTTGTATGGATTAAATAAGAATAGACCTTTTTTACAGCAGCCATTTTGACATGAAATAGTAGGAAACAGGTGGTTCTATTCCATTCAGGTCAAACAGAGTCAGGGTGCTACTATCCTGCATGTAGCTTATTGGAAAGGCTCTACTACACTAAATGGAAGAGAACCAAAAAAGGAACCATTGCTAAAACCTGTGATTACTATTTCATGTCAAAACAGCTGCTGTGAAAAAGGTCTATTAACATGCTAACTTAGTGAGTTTTAGAGCTGGTGTTAGTTTTCTTACATTTAGAGAGAGCCAGTCTAGCTCCCCCGTTTCTAGTCTTTATGTTAAGCTAAGCTAAACTAAGCTAGCTGACTGCTTGCTCCAGCTATATATTGACTGTACAGACATGAGCGTAGTATTTACCTTCTTATCTAACTCTTGCTGCTACGATGCAACTTAGACAAAGATTTAAAAATGACAGTGTGTGCTGTAGATCTATGTGAAGAAAGTCTTTGTAACTTTTTCAACATGGACTGAAACCAGTGGTTGCCTTGAGGGTAAAAAAAACACAGTCATCAATCTAAAAACTGTGCTATGCTTTAAAATATAGCTGACAGTAATGTATGCATAATTTGGTGTAAATGGGTTTCAACACTACTATGGTCTGTTAATGGCCTTAAGCAAAGGCACATGAAGGTGGTAACATCACTAAGCTGGGAGCTATGCTGCTTGACACAAAAGTTCTGGTGCACTCTTGTTGGCTGCGAGTGACAAAGCTTTGGCACCAACACTTGACGAGTTAGAGAATTGACTCCCAGTGAAGATTAGCAGAACAACAAGACAATAACCCTATCAAAGTTAAGTGGTGTGTACCCATTGAGGCCGGGCTTAAATACTTCTGTGTTTGTGGCATTCCAGCCAGCATGCACGTTCTCTGCAAATGTCAAGGAGTTCATTGGTTTGTGAAAAAAGCAGCTCAAATAATCAAGTGTTTGGTCTGCAACGACAAATTATTCAAAAATGTTGTCTATAGCGATTTCTACAGCATGATCCACATTGTTGGAAACCGTCACAGCCTTAGATTGCTCCAGACTTCTGAAACACTGCCCACATTTCAGATTCTTCTTAGCAATTAAAGTGATTCGGCTGTCTGGTGTTTTGTTCGCTGACACCTGTTTCCTTGGTCGGACAAACAACTAGGCCAATCAGAGCTTTGTAAGTGGGATAAGGAAGGGAACATCTTCCTGTGCCAGACAAAGAAAAATAGCTACAGTAAAATGGCAATTGAATGAGATTTAAACAACTATACAGGTTGTTGCCAGTCGAATTAGATAAATAACTCTTTAATATACAGATCTGTGAAGGGACACAAACTCATGTCTATTGCATGAAAACTCAATCACCACACCTTTCCTACCACATATGGAACTGGCACTAAACTTTGGCAAGGTCTGTATTGTTATATGTAGGCCTACAATTACAGTCTTTCACGCTCAATCTCACGCTCCCTATAAAAATCATGTAAGAGGAACAGACTCGAGAGATTAGAATCTAAGACAGCTATTGCTGTAATTCCTAGGGATATTGAACAATAGGTTCATTGTTTATCAGCCGAGATTTCAGCGGAACATTATTTTTTCTTACTTATAATCGTACAGACAGACACAAGCAAGTGTGCTTTGTATCAGGCTTCATTTAATTTAGCTGGATGTTGTGCAAAATAAACTTAATACAACCTCTTACTGTGGCAGTTTCATAGGGCTACACCATCATGGCCAAAATGATAATAATTTTTTTATGAATATTGAGGTCACAATTATTACATTATAGATTACACACTTACAGAGAACATGACTGTTGTTTTGTAGAAGCATTTTTATTGAACGATAGCAGTGTCAAGCTAACTGACAAACATGTTGCACTTCCTGTGACTAGCTTATGTCAAAGTTAAATTCAACTTGTATTTTGCCAGTTAAATGCTTTTAATGTGAAGCTGCGGCAGTAGGAATTGTTTGTTTTTTATTAGCAGTAACTTTTTTTAAATGACAATATCGTGAACAATCACTTGTGGGAGGCCAAAACCATGATCGCGATTAATATTTGATTAATTCTGACTGTAACATGTCTGACTGTACTATGAGATCCAATTTTAAAAAAGTTAGATCTGTTGTGATTTTGAAGAGCGAATGTCTAGACTAAGAAGCTGCTGCAAATTCCAAGATTCTTTGGCTTTTGTTTGTCTGTGGATATTGAGTCTTTTTGGATATTGGATATTTTAGCACTTTACAACTCTCTGCATTTGAAGTTCACAGCAGTGTATTTGTTCTCTTGTAACTGAAGGCAATCATTTGAAATGAACATGTTACACAATCAGTACCTTGGTGTGAAACTGTAATGTGTCAAGTCATGACAGTGAAATATCCTTTAATAGATGTAAAATAAGAATAAATACACCATTTTGAAATGACTTTCTCTCTGTTTTTGAGTGTCCTGGTGACAATAATGTCCTCTGCACTCTTTCGTCCCGAGGGTTGCCATCACCCATGACTCAGTGTTGACAGAGCGTGTGGCAGTATTGTCTTAGGGATGCTAAATTAACAAAAAGACATCCGGCACAGTCACACGAGAGAGGGAGAGAAGGGCATGAGGAGAGAGGGACATGTCACCCTCGACTGAAACAAGAGAGGAGATTAGAGGGAAGAGAGGGAGTGAGGGAGCGGCATCGCCCACAGCCAGAGCGAGAGGGAAAATTGAAGTGACACACAGCAAAATGCTACCCCACAGCCAAAGGAAGAGAGAAGGAACTCAAAGAAAGTAGCTGAGAGACAGAGAAAGGCTGACGGGAAGTTGCCCACAGCTAGAGGGGAAGTGGGGCTTTGAGAAACCAACGGAGGGTCAAAGTGACTTCATCAATCACAGCAGACAGCTCAGTGAGAGACAGGAGGGGAAATGCAGAGCTAGGACTTGGGGCACTTTCTGATCACTCATGTTAAAGCACAGTGTTGTTGTGTGCTGTTGTGCGGCACCCTGGGAAGCTTCCATTCAAAGGTTGTCGGTAGGCTCAGCTGGTTTTACACAGCAGAGCCTCTGTTTGAGGTTGCCGGCGACTGTTAAGGTTCAAATGGGGGAATGGAAAGATATTTACTTCAGAGGCAGCTGGGAGTTATAGTCTAAATGAAGTTAAATGAGGACAGGCAGGAGGTGTTTGACGTTTTGGTGAGGTTAATGGAGAGGTTTGTTCTAAGCTGAGATACCTACAAGAGCATCTGCAGTACAAAGAAACTTTTCAAACATTCTTCAACTGAACGTAATCTTACTCTTACCTAAGTTTTTGTGAAATGATTTATAAAAGGAGGTAGAGCTGTCTTTGCCAACCACATACCACTACCACTGTTTTATTTTGCATGTGCACTTGATGATGATGTTGATGATGATGATGATGATGATGACGATGATGATGATGATGATGATACCAGCCATGACACTGATGATTTATGTAAATTAACTTGTTAAATTTGACAGCATTTGACACCAAACTTGTTTGGCAGCTGGGATGGTCAGATAGCTGCCCCCCCAGCTGCCCCACCTCCAGATCTGCCCTCGCGCTGTCAGTAGAAATACTGAATAATACGACTGAGGAATTCCTGTTAAAGATGGACATTGAATAACAAACTTTAGATACTAGCTGAATGAGTATAATGAAACGTGTGAGCTGTGTGTGCTGTATGGTTTTATGTTGTCTTCAGTGAAGCTGTGCAGGGTTAGAGGGAAAGAGGGAAGTGAGAGAGGCTCTTATTAAACCGCTGTGCCTTAAAAAACATTTAAGGCCTTTGTGAAAAGGTCATTTGGAGTTTTTAATATTTTTTATAATATAGAATTTTGATTTAAAGTTCAAATCAATTAGTTTGACTCATATTGACTTTGAAGAATTCATTTCTCTGTCAGATAGCTGGCAGCCAAAACAAAGGACATGGTCCATGGGATCAGGATGTGGGCAGATCCAGACATGTATGTCTTTCATTTTATTATGAGTTTGGCCTGAGTCTCTCAGAGCTAGATTAAGTGAATGATTTGCAATTCATATGTTGTTTGATATCCTATTTTCTATTTTTATTTTACAAAAATATTGATACTGCTTTAAATAAACAATAGTATTTCCCATATTTGATGAGCAAGACTTTTGTTCTAAACTAATTTAACGCCAATAAAGGAAAGGTGTGTTCAGTGATTTAACCAAATAAATCTATTATTAGAAGTTTTACGCAATGTCATGTACGTATAAAGAACTGAGGGCATACTGTCTTCAATGTATGGTGATGTTTTTGGAATTTTTAAATGCACATTTTTATACAAAGTCACATTTTAGAGATTTTTACTTTTCACTTACATGCAGTGTGGATTGATTAAGTCTTTTTTCATAGGTTTTTTAAACACAACAACAACAACAAAATAAAACAACAATAAACACTGACAGTACTAATATAGTACCAATAATAACAAATACTCATGTCTAGCTGGTGATAATTATTACAACCCACAGTATGTAAATGGTTTATAAAGGTCATTTAAGAAACTTTGAACAAAAGCAGAATGTACTAATCCAGACTATCCATTTAGAGTCAGACTGAGCCCTGTTTAGTCCTTGAGTAACTGATCAATCATTAAGAATTTAATTATAAAGCACCTTCAACAGAGGTTAGAGTAGTCCAAACAACTTAACAACTGACAAACTCATAAGACATTTGAAATGTAGTATACACAGTGAAACAATGGAATGCATGTTGAGTTTGAGGTGAAATGCAGACTTTAATATGTAAAAGATCTGATATTACAGTTTCAAACAACTAAATTAATGAAAGGTGGAAGATTTAAGTGTAGATGTCAAATTTCGGCCTCAGATCCTCCTGCAGGGTGGTCCAATGGCCGGGGGCATGAGAGCTAAAAGCTGCCTCACTGGAGTTTTTTGTCCCGCACTTCAGAGCAACTTAAAAGGCCGGTGCCAGAGGACCTGAGGGCACATTTCGGTTCACACATTAAAAGCATTGTCAGACTGGTGTGGGAGCATGTAGTGACTTTTAAAAATCAATGCCAAAAGGAGGTGTGATGTGTCCTCGTCAGCGCTCGAGCAGCCGAGTTCTAAATAAGCTATTTATGATTATGTCATTATTATTGTGCAGCTTTAAGGGACGCCTGTTTGCGTTGCGAGCGGTGCGAGCTCTCTTTGACCTGGCCCACTGTAATCCCTCACTGGCTGACAGTTGAGTTCAGCCAGGCTGATTCTGGGGCAGACCTCTTGGGCTGCCTCCCTCACAGCTAAAAGCCATCGTCTCTTCAATCCTCACCTCAAAGCAATCTATCCAGCCTTCAAAAGCCCTCTCCCTCTCTCTATTTGTGTATGCCCGCATGTGTGTGTTCGTGTGTGGCTCTCCCTCTGTCTCTCAATCTCTCCGCGTGCCTCCCTCTCCCTCTTTCATCCTGCTGTCTTCTTACTTCTCTCTCTATTTGTGTCTCTCACTTTCTTTACCTCAGGGTGACTCTTAGTTTGACTGAGGATGATCCCCCTCCCTCTCTCTGTCTCTTTTCTTTTTTTTCTTTCATTCATCTTTCCCCTAAAGACTGCAGTAGTGTACTTCTTTGTGGCTCAGAGACACATGCATCCAAGCCAAAAGTATTATTGGTGGTATCAACCTCATTTTGAATGGACAACTACCGAACAGAGGACTATTTTTACTAACACGCTTTATATGTACAAATCTACCAATTCATATTTATTGGAAAGGCAATCAGTATGTTTAGTTTAAGAAAAATGACATATACTACACATATCCATCTTTATGCTGTATTGGCATACCAACACTTACTAACTGAGATAAATACTAATGTCAACAAATGAATATATTCACAGTGACAATAATGCTGATGTTTATGATGTTAGCGTGCTAACATTTGTTATTTATCACTAAACACAGAGTATGGCTGAGGCTGATGTCATCACTTTTGCAGGTATTTGTTCATAAACCAAAGTAATTCTGACCCAATGGCAGCGATATATAAAACAGAGGAACAACACAATTGTTGCTATTCATCCCGAGGGGGACAAGAGAGTCTATACTAAATTTCATGCAGGCTACTATGACATTTCGCTCAAAACCATGGTAGGCCTTGAGTTATAAAAGTTATAAGGGAAGGGATCAAAGTAATAATAATATAATAATAATAATAATTATTATTATTATTATAATTATTATTATTATTTGATACAATGAAATACTAACTACCTTAATAAGTACTTTATTTATGAAGCACTTGTTTAAAACAAAGTTATAAAGTGCTTAACATGGTTGGAACCATGATTTAAAACATTTCAGGAGGTAATGAGTTCAAATAAAATCAGACAATCAAAATCAGAGTGAGGTAGAGTAAAAAGAGCCCATCAGTAAAGATAAATACTAACCTAGAAACAGACACATATTGCAAATTAACATACCCATCACTAACTGAAAAGTTGATGAGACATGATGGAAATTAAATGGTGACCTAGAATGAATAACTTTTTTTGAGACCTTTGAAAAAGTAAAAAATAAATTTTGCCATCTTAAACCTGTAGAGTTGTGACTAGCTGGTGGCACTAGTTTAAAAGACAGGAGATCACCAAAGTTGGTAGGCTTTATTCTCTGGAGAGTGTCTGTACGTGACAATAAATGCTGAGAGCTTGGAGGGACCGACAGTAACATCCCTACAATCTACTTTTTTTAACTTAACAGAAATGGCAGCTTTATAGGAACTGTAAAGTCCTTCTGATGCTGATTGCACATTAGATGTAAATGATAATGCAGTTCTATGAAGCAATAGCTTTAATTACACTGCCACCATAATTCAATTATCATCCTTTGTTTATTTGTTTAGATCCCCATTAGTTACTGTTTTGGAAGATAATTGATAAAAGCTAGTGTTTCTTTTATCTAAACAAACCACAATAAAATGATCAGTACAATACAATAGGTAATAGGCAATTGTGGTGTAGAAACATCCATCTATACAAAATACATTGTGTGATACTGACATAAATATTTAGTTTCCTCCATGTCTTACCACCAAAGATTGGTCATTTGCTGATCTCCACCAGAATTAGGCCTTTTTCTCCCTCAAGGCTGGTCACCTCTGTGGGATCAAGATTTCCAATCACAGACTCCAGGTCAGATATAGCTCTGACCATATATGGGAATGTTCATAAGTGCAGCTTTGACTTCAGACATGATGCCTCTGTGAGATAGCTGACATCCACCCATTTGGGTGTTGTGACTAAATTTGGACTTTTTTCAAAGAGCTTTTTAAACCTCTGCTGCGTCAATTAGCATGCACATTCTCTCATTATCATATACAATAAGACCACTCAAACACTTTAATAATCCAAAGCTTCTACAGCAAACCCCTGTACCCACAGTACATTCTCATTATTGTTGGAGATTAAAAAGTGTGGGCCTCTTGACTTAAGGTTTGGATAGCGGCGAGCAAGGTGAACGTCTACCGAGACTTTAGCTAAACCACCAGTGTCCAAATGAAGGACTTTAATTGGGAGTATTATGAAAAGGTCAGCAGTGGGTGAAACCAAAAGATCAGCCCTCTCACACGGCAAACCCTGGTCCAACACTATAGGTCTGAGACAGAGGAAGTTTTTTTTCTCCACTGCAACAGAGTTTTCTACAAGGTAGACGCTAGGCAGCTTGATTTAAGTTCTGCGCTGCTAAAGTCATGGAAGGAATTAGCTGTAGAAGGTCAGGTAAATCTTTCTTTATTCAAGCCTTATAACATTCTTGGAAAACAGTGATTGATGACACCCTGTTCTCCGGGAGTGCTCAGACCACAAACATGAGGAGAAACATAAATCAGTCTTAGGATATTAACTAGAAAATAATGAAATATATATATATATATATATACATTTGAACATATTGAGACATATACTTTAATAAAGGCGTAAAGAAGAGCCAAGTATAAGGCTGGAGGAGAATGTGACTAAAAAACTAGATACATAAGACATAAGTTATAATAAGCCACTAGGGAGAGCGCTGGTACCCAAGAAACCAACACGGTCTGATTTAGACAAAAGGGGCATGCACGGATGACTTTTACTTTTTGGAAAGAAATTTCCTAAAACAGCTAGTCACTATAGCAGCATTTTTGCACATTACTCAAACTAAACAGTGCATTTGTTGGGGAATTGCTGGGGTTTGGTGTGTATCATCATGTCACCCAGTGCAACAGTGTGGCCGAGTGGTGAGTTTTTAATGCAAGGAAGCTGTATGGCTCAGAGGAAAAATAGAGGATATTACCAGACCTACCCATAAACTCTCATACTGGCTAGAGACTAAACAGTCGTGTTATCTTTCCAGTGTTTTTTGATTTGTTAATGTTACTTAATGTGACTGTAGCTAAGGTGAATTCCCCTTACTGTTTCACCAAAAAATATTATAGTCCTTATGGGCCAACAAACTATGTCCTGTGTCAAGACATATAAAACAACATTGTTCTTAAGAGAAGAAAAGGAATATAATCAGAGTATCAAGAGAATATGAAACCTCTTCAAAGGGTAATAAATCAGCTTGTGTTTGAGATACAAGAAAAAGAGAAATACAATAACAGATGGGACAATAAAGTATTATTTTCCACCTATAAAACATAGGCTACTGTAGAATATTCACTTTAAATCAATTATAATATCAACATACAGTAAATTATGTTTAAGACACGATGTAACAGCAATATGCTTCATAACAAACTTAAAATGCATTTAGTGATGCTTTTCCTTGTGGAGATTGGAGAAGAAGAGAATAAATTGGCAATACAGAATATTGCATACAGAAATTCCATTTCATGCTTTCAGTCATTTCACAAAGCTTTTCAGATTTATATATTAACTGTTGTATTATTGTTACGCTGTTTGCTTTTCTTTTCATCTTTTCCCTTTGATTTGTCGCTGCTATTGATAGACTGAAGTTGATTTGACATGAATGATATGTGATCTTGTAAACTATTGTGTCCTGGGCACGTGGTTGGGATGAGCCAGCCAGTTTTCTGGGGTTATTGGGATCTAATGTTTGGGCATGGGCTACAGATTGTTTTGTGGCATGACAATATGTCAATTAAAATAATATAATAAGAAAACATCAAGAGGCCTCCAGCAAATTAGGACTTTAAAAAGTAACAGGAGCTAATGCCAATTGAGTTAGTTCAAACTAAATAACAAAAACCATGTCTCATTTTACATATAGAGATTCAATATACAGACAAAGTTAAACGTCAGCTCTAGATGAACCCTTATAAACAACTTGATCTAAATATCTTATAAAATAGAAGTACATTACAGAAAACACAATCGATAATCAATATATTAGGTGACAGGGTTGATGAATCCTTTCAAGACAAGACATTCACTAGCAGTCAGTATGTTTCAAGAAAAGTCCCTCACATTCACCTCATCAGTAGCTGGATTCTGAAGGGGCAACTTTCTTGATTGTGCTTTGGTTCCACTTCACACTTCCTTAAAAACTACTGTATAATTACACCATCTGAAACATTATCAATGAAAATTAAGCATTGCATGGTTATTGTATGGGATTGTGTTACATTTTACAGGTGTTTAGATCTGTGTACCCCTGTATGTGGAGAGTGTGGAGAGAATATTGCTTTATTGATTGGATCATATGCTTTTATTTTAATTTAAATACTCTACATTTACCAATTGTCACAAATTAACTGAATTAATACACTGAATTATTGGACTATAACAATAAAACCCTATAAAATAGTGCATTCTTAGTGTAATCACAATGTTTTTTTTATGATCAGACTGTTCTAATAGTCACCAGACTATGCTCAGTCAGGTTTTATTACACATTGCTCTGCTGCTGTATGGTGTAAATAGTCTCTATAAACTCCCACTCTCAAAGATATGTAGTTTTCTATATGTATGAAGTACATGTGTAGCGTTAAAATCAATACACACTAACCACATGTGTTTAATGGAATGCTTTTGTGTCTTTGTCTCCCCAAGGTCAGGATCAGACCTGGTGGTTAGCCTGCATCACACTGTAACACAGCTTGGCAGAGACTGCCAACAAGCCCTGGTTCTCAGTGCCAATCCGTCAGTAACTGAGTGACTGAGAGAGGGAGGGAGGAGAAACCAGTGATGCAACGGGCTGTCACGTCAAAAACAATTAAGACAGGATGAGGGCCAAGTGGGGCACAGAATTGTGTTGTAAAACCCAGGGCCTTTTCTGGACTAAACACCCAGAAAAATAAATAATTAACCATCAAACATCTGGAGCCACACTACCCTCTGAGCTTATTTAAGCAGGTACATACTCTATTATCAAGAAGTTGTTGAGAGGGGGAGTCCTAATAGCTCACCTGGTAGAGCTGGCGCCCCATGTACCAGGGCTGAGTCCTTGCTGCAGTGCAAAGGGTTTGACTCCAACCTGAGGCCCTGTGCTGTGTGCCATCCCCTGTCTCTCCCCCCTTTCCTGTCACTCTTCAGCTATCACTATCAATTAAAAAGGAAATAAAATCCCAAATATATATACCGACATTGCCATATGTATGTTGAAAGAGTTTTTGGTCGCTGTACTCATTCATCCCCTCCTTTCTGGTCATTATAATATCATTTTCTTGACATGCTTCCAATGTAAGTGATGGGGAACAAAATCCATAGTCCTTGTTCTGTGAAAAGATGCATCCCAAAGTTCAGCTCAGCTAATATTATGGTTCAGCAGACCAAGTAAGACAAATCATGTGAGTATCTTCCAAATCCTTTTAGTGAAAAATTCCCACTTTGTGTTACTGTCCCTCTGCTGTAACTCAACAAGGAAAGAGGACATTTTGTATTCAAAAGACCTTCAGCATGAGCTTTGGCTTACCTTGGAAGTATTTATGTGCAGACAGAGGACTGATTATGTTCCTCATCTCTGACTTTGGAATCACATTAAGAAGGGATGTGTTCGTGGACATTAGGAACAATTACACTGACACCTGGCTAAGAGCGACCAAAGCCGCACCACAGCACTACGCTGCTACCCAGAACAGGAGGTCTTGTTGTCAATCCATAATCTATCTCTTAGGGTGGAGTCCTGTAAGATGCTATCTCAGTGTGTGGGCCCCTTACCAAACTCCAAGGTTCTCAAGTAGCAGTACAGCTTCCCAGGACCATACAGATTAATCCTGCTTTACACACTCCTGGGCAGGGCTGTATTATCAACCCTATCAAAATAGGCAACTGCCCTAAAGCAACTCAGTTGGTTTTGATAATTTTATTAAGTGCGGATAAATTTTTTGCACCACAAAAATAAAATCTGGACTAAATATTATTAGCTAATGTTGTGGCTAATGGTTTGTTACACAGAACCATCAAAAGAGTCATAGTTGGAAACTATTTGGAAAAGGGCAGGCATGGGCAAACTTAAACCAATCAGATCAACAAACTATAAAAGGTAGTCAAACTCTTACTGGAGGAGAAGAGCAAAAACATATTTTCCAACGAGAAAAGCCACCAGTGCCGTTCTTTGCTCTTCTTCTTTCAATGAAGAAATACTCTCCAGTTCTAATATAACTGGTGATAGCAGAAACTACACCAACCAACCTAGCAGCCGCCATTGTTATTTTTCGAGTGAAAACTAACGTCACGCACACGTCGATGAAGGAGCCCTGGGTCAAAATGTAGCATAAGATTTAATGTTAACTTGGATGCATTGAGGGTGTTCTGAGAAGGGATCAGTAGGGGCCCAACAGCCAATAGAATTAGAATATAGATGTTGTAAGATTGTAAGAACGATCCTAAGACAACTTTCCTGGACAGTGAGACAAATGTGAATCCTGTGTGGCACTGTGAGTAGTTCTTACAATGCTATCTTGCTGTATTGGCTCTTTGATAAAAGCTGCTGTTAAATGAGAAGATGGGTCACTATTGCATTCCACAATGCACTATATTACTCAACAAGCGAGTTCTGCATCAACTCAAAACCACAGTCGGACACTAAATCACGCCTGAGATGTCATTGCTGTAATTCTCATCGGCCAACAGTAACTTGATCAAAGAGCTCATTTCCCGAAGAGTCATCTGCTGAAATTACTTGGTGCTTCTGAGGCGTTTGTTCAAGCATGCAGAGGGGAGTCATATGTTTTGATCCTTGTTGCGATGAGACCTATTAGTGGACTTAATAATCAGCTCTCATCAAGTGTTAGTGTCGCATGAGTCAGTAGAGGTTCTGATACGAAAGAAGCATTGTTGTGGGTGTGTAGACTCCCTTAGAAACCCTCAACTTAACCGTATGCATATACAGTGTATCATATATAGAATCAACCATCATGCAGATCCTTCAGAGTTAAGAGGATGTTTTGTTTAGTAAGACCTCGGCTGCTGAGTTACTGCATCTCTGGTAAATAAAGGCATATAGGTTAGAAACCCAGATGGGACTCGACCAAATATTAGGTAACCTGACAGAGTACGTCCTATTTCTGGGTGGAAGTCCCTTGACAAAGACAGCCCAGCAAGAATAAACTAGCATGTGTTGTCAGGTCACGTGGGATGGGACCTTACTATGACTTTCAGTGTAGAGTCATTATCAAATTAGCCGGAGAAACAATTACACTGGGGAAAAGTCCTCCTACAAGGGCATCTTAGACAAAATACCTCAAACTATATATTTTATTGTATAAACCTCAAGTGAATTGAATTCCCCATAAATACTTAAGGCCTGGATATAGTCCAAAAATGCAGACATGAACAGCAGACAACTGGATTTTATCTTGATGCCTCTACCCTAATTCTACTCAATTGATTTCATGTAAGCATGTGTAAATGTACAAGTCTGTCACTTTATGTCTTTTTGTAACAACCAACCTGGAAGTTACCTCAATTAACTTAGTTAGTTTTAAACTTAGTTCCCGTGGCACATCTATTTATTTTTATTTTTTTCAGGTAATAATTGAACAAACAGCTATGGCGTGGATTTGAGTAAGACTCGAGTGAGAAATCCGTTGACTCTAAACTTATTTAGCCTTTTACCTTGGACGACTTGGTATTCATTGATGGATTGGAAATTATGTTACAAAAGAAGAGTTCCAAAGAATCAACTTTGTATATTCCTATAATGGCTATGCATCAAATCAGCCCAACAGCCATTGATCATGTTGCATGAGGAGAAGGTATGTCAGTGCCAGCAGACCAAAAAAAAATTGTTTAAGTTAATTGCATCTAATTAAATAAGTTATAAAGTTGTTTTTGAGTGATTGTTGGTGAAATGATGTTCTGCATACAACATACCAGTCCCTGACCCATGACACATAAACACTTTATCAAGCTTGTGTTCTTTTCTTTTCATACTGTCAGTCGTAGAAAGCTGTTCCTCTTTCAACATCTGTAGCTGTGGAGAAGTCAGAAATGAGTTATTAGTGAGCTATTAATGGTTGTCCATCATCCTGAAGAGTCCTGGGAAAAGCTTTACGCTTTAGTTTTTAATGGTGTCAGGACCCACAGAAAGAATCAATGTTGCTCTCTGGGACATAAATCCCTCTTGGCATTTCCACAAATGTTAGTGTAGTTTAGGACAGGACCTTGTAATGGGCCATTTACCGACTCACATACTGAATAATCTGACTTCAGTGAAGAAAAATGAAATACACAACTTGATTTATTTTTTTTTCCAGATTGTTTGCTTTTTTCCATTAAATTTATGGCAGAGTTGAGGACAAAATAAAATTGGAGAACGACACAAGTAAAGGTTATTATGATGCCCTGAGCACATTGTGAACATGGGTCACTGAGTCACCACAGCAGGAAATATCTTTTAAGAATATGAAAAAAAAAATATTTCAAAATCCCATTCAAGCTGTAATATTATATGTAGGCAATTGTTCCAAGAATATGTATTCCAGTGCTGCCGAGTCGACATACAGTGCATGATGCACAATAAGGATCTTTATTATATCCTTAAAAAAAAATAACACTGATACTAAGTATTAAAACCTGAGAGGAGATGCCCAACATTTTGAGAAATACGATTATTTACTTTCTTGCAGAGAGTTAGATGATATGATCAATATATGTGCTGTAAATGTAAAGCTAGGCAATTAGCATAGCTAAGCCTCCTATAAACAGTGAATATATATATATATATATATATCTTTTAGTCTGTTTGGCAAAGGAACTTTTAGCCTGCTGTGGCAAACATGCTTTTATACATGATCTGTGAATGCCAAAGTCCCCGCCTTGTTCACACCTACAGACTAAATAGTGGCAGGCTGTCTCTCATGAGTCTGTAGCTCCTGTTGTGTTTGGTTTGTCTGTTCTGGGCTACTGTAGAAAAATGGCAGTTCATTATGGAAGGCACTGCGTCTGTAGATAAAAACGGCTTATTCTAAAAAATAACATAACAAATTACTATATTTAAGTGATTATACACTAATGATAACATACCTATTATATTCCATTTCTGCCAGTAGATCTTGAATGTTACACACTGGACCCTTAAATAAAGTGTGTTATGAGGTGTGTTTAGTGGTGGTGCTGCTCACTCGTCCCACCTTGGCTCCACTTAGGCTTTCTTCTTCTTTGATTTGGATTTTAAGGCTCTGTAACTGACAAAGATGGCAGCATGGAATAAACCCAAAATAAGGGTTGTAAACATCCCATCAGAAACCGGTGGGGAACATCATACACCAACATCCCCCGCATCTACAAGTACTTTGTACATGTGAGTATGTCCACATTTCAATGATTCCGCTGTTTAAAGTAATGAAAGCCTTCTGCAATTTTTTTCCATTGTATCTGACCTGTTTTATGTGAGCTACATATACAGGCAACAACGTAAACACAGGGTACATCAAGTAAAGCAAATTTCCTGGAATGAATGTAATCTTTTAGTCAAGTACTTGAGAGGTCTTTTTCTCCCTTAGAGACTCTAAGCTATGGTCTTTATGAAGTCGGGACCTGATGATTTGAATTGATTCACTGTGACACTTTTGACATTTCCAGGCTACTGATCCTCTCTGAGCCATGCTGATCTGTTGTCAATGAGGAGGCAGACAGGAGAGCGGTGAGTCTGGTACCTACCTGAAAATACCAGTCCCTCTCTGAAGCCAGACCTTGGCACAATCGATCGTTTTCTCAGCATGGATGGCACCGAAGCACTGTGTCTAATATCTGATTCATTATTCAATTTAACCTTATTTAAAGAAATACCTTGACATTTTGGTTTGTCCTGTCTTATTTTCTGGCCTTTTTCACATGCTGGTAGAAAGGTGAGGTCATTAAATGCCATACCAACCATAGAAAAAAAATAAAACTGTATGTTAACACATAATGTTCCACAGATTAAATACATAATGTAAATGTTGTGGCTTACCACTAAAGAAATAATGTATGACATTACAAGTTCTACTGAAGGTTATAATTTATGAGATCATACATTTTATCACTGCCCTCAAGATTTCAAGATACCACTCTAATTTCCTGTGCCTCTGCTGCCTAATTACATTATATAATTATAGCCTACTTTTGTATCTCCATCTAGGGAAATTAAAGCAGTTATGTACATAAAGCTGCAGTTGTCCATCCAAATTCTAATTAGCTATGGCAAAGTTAAACTTTACTCTGTCTAAATGCCTGTGATCATTTCACCCCTCTGTCACATTTGATTTGGGATGTAGTGGAGGGTAAACACATTTTAAAACACATCCCAAATTCTGAAATAGCACTTATGCAACCCTCCCTGGGCATCACTTTACTCCTATTAGGTCCCCCATTGAGCACGGAGTCCATTGTATCCTGTGAATACAGAATGACCATCAACCCACACACAACCTATTTGCTGCATGGGACCTGAGACAGACAATTCTTCTGTGCTGCAGCTAGCATAAACAGTGTGGGAGAAAAAGTAGAGCTTGTGGACATATTACATTATCTGAAAGCATCAAGTAAAAGATAGATAGATAGATAGA
>NW_023339785.1:2935653-2939487 GCF_004916995.1 Morone saxatilis
TCAGTGAGTCCGTCCAGCTCAACGCACCAAATTCAGATCAAACTGTCAAACTAGGCAGTGCTGATCAGATATGAAGCAATATTCTGTTACTGAGTTGACTATTTGTCATCTAAAATCATTTCAGAACTATATTTCAGTGTACTGTTTAGCTGGAATGAGAGATTGTGTGTGACCAAGTGAGCTGCCATTGTTTCCTGCTACGGACAGACGAAACTGCGCAGCCAATGAGAGCAAAGTACCTCGCAGTACATCACCTCTGCTGGCTCTGACAAATGGCGACGACCATAACGCAAAACTTGAGGCTTCCACAAACCAATGGGTGATGTCACGGTAGGTTCTCACTTGGGAAATCCCAACGGGGTTGCAGTGCAGGTGGGAGTAGCAAGGCAAGCATGGAATATGGAACTAAAAATATGAAGATACCGTGCCAGCTTTATGCTGATGACTCTGACTGTGCACAGCAACCAGTCTCCTCTAAATTACTGTGGAGTTAATCATGCCTTTATTTTAAATGTAACATTGCAGTGTAGAGGCTAAATCATGAAACTATTATAGAGCTGTTGAATGTAAGGCATGCAAAAACAGGATACCAGTTAACGCCACAACTGTTGTTAATCTTCTTTTGTTTTGTTTAAATGATTCATTTCAGCCTTCAGGGGATATTGTATGACTTGATTTGAGACAGAAGAGACAACTTACAGTCCTGACTACAGAATGATTTATATTGTAGCTACTTTCAGTGTGTGGGTGTTGTCTTTGGTTGAGACTAAAACCTGTCCCATAAATATGGTAATAAAAAGAAAGTTCCATCACACTAATTGTTTGCTCCCTACAGCACATCCTCAGTATCTCTGCCCTGGTAATGATTATAAATACCCATGATTCCAGTCCAGGGCAGGCAGGTGGCAGGAACATCACCTTCACATCAGTTTGGTGCTTTCTGAACCGTTTCCCTTAATTACATCCTCATCCACCAGGTGGTGTGGAACCTCCACAGGATACACACTGAGGACTTCCCGCCTGCCATTAGAAAGTCATTCAGATAAAAAGCAAGATGCCTTCAACCTCAAAACACTACAGCGGTGCATTGTTTAATTTGACTTTGAATTACCCGAGGGACTGAGATGACTCAACACAAAGCAGTCTGTGTATCTAAATATGCATAGTAGACATATCCATAAAATGTTTACTTTCAGCATAAAACAGACCCTACAAAATGCTCAGTTCAAATTTGCTAATTAAAGGGAGCACATTTGAGGATTCACATTCATCTGAGCCATGCTGTGTGTGACATTCAAACAGTTGCAGCCGCTCAGTTGTAGCCAGGAGCTGCCCAGCTGGTCACTGCAGCTTCACAGGAGGAACAGAGTGCTGTGATCTGGGACTCTTCAGCAGTGGCTGTTGAGGACAGAAAGGCAGAGTTAGAGAGCATTATTCAATTTTTCTCAGTGCTCTCATGTTTCCCAGCTGGACAGGGGCTGATCTTTCACCTGCTTCCTCAGCTATGGAGGCAGAGACACCAGGCATGTCTGGTCAGGCGACAACAATGCCATTTCAATTTGGCAGCAATAAAACACCAAATTGTCTGTGAAGGTATAATGGTTGTAGATTTTTTCAACATAGAAACAAGGTGTAATGTGCCTCATCTAAGGAGGCACTTATAGCCTTTGATTTGCTGAGAGTGTACTAGACAGCTGTTGGCTGCTTAACTGTGTACCTTTTCAGAAGGTTTATAGATTTTCTTTTACAGATCTGGTATGGATTATTATTCCCTGAATTCAGGGCTCTGCCAAAAGGCCACCTCCTGTCTCCAGCTCATTCAGAACTAAGCTACCAGACTCCTGACAAACTTTACGAGACTAGACCCCCTAGATTTACTTGTGCTTTATGAACTTTGCCGCTGCCTGCATTCCTCAGGTAGGATCAACTGTCCTGCCTCACTACAATGTTCTTGTTTTGATTTTGACAGTTTATCTTCTTTAAAGCACTTTGTAACTGTTCTATTCACTGTAGTGCAATAAGCTGTTTTAACTCAAAAAGTTAAGTAATAGAAGTCTTGTGTTTTGTAAGTTAAAAAAACATTCTTGATTAAGTACTTTTTACTCTGTAGTTTGTTAAAAATTACAAAATGAAGTCACTGTCACCAACAATCACTAAAGCTTCTTGATCAAGAATGTACACAAAACAAAATTTTGTTAGTTTTTTACTTATAGTTTTTGATGTACACAGTTTCAACATTTTTTTGAGTTAAATTAAGATATTTCCGTCTTTTAAAATGGTGGATCAGCCGACCAAGTATCACTGCTTTTGTGTGCATCTTAATGGATCTGTAAGTTTTAAAAATATCATTAAGTTTAACTGCTTGCTTACAAAGATTACTGATGTGCAAATATATGACTGATAACGGCACAAAAAGAGGACACTGACAGCACACGGACAGACAAGAGTCTTCTGTAAGAAGCATGTCTCCCCCTCCTCTCACACCACTGGCAGACAGGCAGAAGTGAGAGTTACCATGGTTACAGGGATGCTTTCCGAAACTTTCTGATAATCTCCAACAATGATAATAATGATAATAACTTTATATATCACAATTCATGCATAAGATGCAACAAAAAGCAAATAATCATGACATTTATGATAAAACTAAAATGAGAAAAAAAAAACACTGCAGTAAGGAGATCCTGAATCCCTAAGACCAACTGTTCCAGCTTTTGGAGCATAATTAATAAAGGCTGCCTCTCAGTGCCTTTTTGTCCTGACCTCAAGAACAATGAAGAGATTTGAGTGAGGGGATCTGAGGGACCTAACAGGCATATGTCTTAATCATGACTGCCATTCAGTGATTTGGAAAAACAAAACAAAACAAATATATATATATAAAATAATTGAAAATAAGTTAATTCTGGAACAGACAGGCAACAAGTGTAAAGATTCTAAGATTGTGATCTTTGTCTGGTTTTTGTCAGAACATGTGCTGTTGGGTTCTGTATGAGCTGTAACTGACTAATAGCTTTCTTAGACACACCAGATAGAAGAGCATTTAAGTGTACACCAGCCTGCTGGAGATACAAGCCTATGTTAAAGATACAGTCTGACTCTGGTGATATTCCTAAAATGACAGAATGTGGCATTCCAAATTTAGGTCAGAGTCAATAATAACTCCAAGGATTTTGACTTGTTCCTTGGTGTCAAGTGTGAATGATTTCAGGTGGTCAGACAGTTTTTCTCTCAGTAACTATGATGTCTCGATTTAACTGTAAGAAGTTCTGAGTCATCCACAAATGTATGTCAGAGATAGAAGTCATTGATGGAACTGTAATAATAATGTTAGGTTAGTATGCCTATCCGAATCATGGATGTAGGAAAATAACCTTAGGTTCGGTTTGGTCTCTGGACGTTGACATGTATGATGATCAACCATATTTTTAGAATCATAGACTATGATTATTGACTAAGCATGATTGTTATGACTTTGACCCTGTGGTGGGTAATGTCATTGAGCATATTAATTAGACAGCATTAGAATTGATGTGTCTAAAATGAGCCGTTTTTATTCCGTGTTGAACTGCCATGTTTCTACAGTAGCCCAGAATAGACAAACCAAACAAGAAACTAGATGGTTCCAATCTGCAGTCTTCCAGTATAACTCTGGGCTCTGCCACAGGCAGAAATACTTGGACGATACTGCGATAGTTGGCTGTATCAAGGATGGACGGGAGGGGGAGTACAGGAGCCTGGTCGAGGACTTTGTGAGGTGGTGCAGGTCCAACCATCTGCAGCTGAACACCTCCAAGACCAAGGAGATGGTGGTGGACTTCAGAAGGAAGAAAC
>NW_023339785.1:2939512-2946781 GCF_004916995.1 Morone saxatilis
CATGTCAACCGAGAGAGTACAGCTCTATGCCTCCCAATTGAGCACAGCTCTAACTATACTAGTTAGTGCCATGTTGACCCAGGTCGGTGCTCTCCCATCTTGCTGCCCTCCCCCAGCATAACCACTAGCATTATAAAGAGCGGACTGACTGAGCCACTACTAGACTGGTAAAGTAACAATCTGCGAGTTGTTTTTATGCAGATGTTGAAGGACGACCCAGTCTTTCTCAGGAAGTAACGAGAGCGGCCCTGTTTTTGCGACTTTCCGTGTAAAGTGTCCATAGTTGCTGTCCAGTCCAGCCTTGATAAGTCCGGAGAACTTGCAAGACCCCAGAATAAGGTATGAATAGGTAAGTCCTAACACCAATCCAACATCGACCCCCAGAACTCTCCGAGTGGACAGGGGTTCGGAGATTGAGTTGGTTTTTGAGCGGAAATGAGATGAGTTCGGGGCATGGTCTTTGTTCCCGAACCTAGTTATAAAACTTCATATAATTTGATATCCCCACACAAAGAAGGAGCTGCTCACAAATTATAAACAGTGGTAAGACAACTCCAGGAACATCTCAGGAAACAAGTAACTGAATACATGATACATGTGTATATTTTGATATTTAGGTCACAACTAATAGGGACTATTTTCAGCAACGAAATTAATTCATATTTGTTGTTCTTGTGAGAATTTCCTACAGCAGTATGCTGTTTGATTGATTGTTCCAGCTTCTCAAATGGGATGATTTGCTGCTTTTTTACTTGTCTTTCATTAAGATAAAGGGAATATCTTTGGGTTTTGGACCGTTGGTCGGATAATAGAAGTAATGTGAAGAAGTGACCTTGGGCTTTTGGTGGTAGCCATTTGACTAATTTGTGATGTATTATAAACTTAGCAATGACTCAGTTAACTGAGAAAGAAAATATGCAGATTAGCTGAAATAACTGTTAGTAGCATCCCTAATGTAATGTGTGAAATCTTTCAAAAAAAACATTTAGCATAGTTGTCTAATAATCCCAATCTAGGATGGAACACATCACATACTCATTTCATAGTTTGCAAGCCTTAATGTGCTGCACCGTCTTAACAGCAAAAGACATTGTATATCTCTCCTTCCCTCCCTTCGTCTGAATGAGCTGTTTTCTTCGTATACACCAAAGAGAGTGTGTGAGTGTGTGTGTGTTGTGTTGTATACAGTATGTTACCTCAGCATGTCCGGGTTGCAGCACAGCCTCTGGCTTGTTTTGAGTGGCACATGAAAAGGGAGCACTGTCGTCCCCTCTGTTACCTGCCTCTGCTTCGAAGGAGGGAATCCTGGGAGATGAAAACACAAGGCGTGCACACACACACACACGTACACACACATACACAGAAACTATGCTTGGACACACACATAATAATGCAGATGCACACACAGTTATGCTCAGATACACAGCCACAAACAGTAGTAGACAGCACAAATACAGAACTCCAAACACACACTGTTGCTGAGACACAAGACACACTATCACACACCTTAACACATGCACAAAATTCATGCTCATGCATAGTTCCTGGTTAAATTCAAACACACACCTACAAACACACACACACACACACACACACACACACACTGCACCCTGCATCCGTTTAAACTTGGGTCCGTACACTAACTCTGAACCCAATTACAAATATGTACTGAGGCACAAACACACACGGACACACACATTTTGTTTTGTACCTGAGCAAAGCATCTGTTTAGTCACCAGGGTGAGGACATTCATAAATAAATTAAGGGCCAGGCGTTTGTATTTTCATCTCCATCCTGATTGCAGTGAGATGAGGCATATGCTCATTTAGTCTGTGTGAAGGGACGCTGACGCCTTACGTAAAGCCACCAGAGCACACCACTAAGCCCCTCTGAAGCTTTCAGCAGGAAACACATTGAAAAATAAAATAATGCTGTTTTATTTTTCTCTGCATGAGGTAGCCTGTTGGCTGCATCATGAACACTGTACCTGAGTGCTCAAGTGTTCCCACTGAACATTGTCTCCATTACTCCCATAAGTAGTACTAATACATACTTTTTCTATTAAACATAGATGTTCAAAGATTACAGACAGTGTTACCAAAACATCCATTTGTAGCAATGATCAGCCAGTCATTAAGAAATATCTTATCAAGACAGGGACGTGGCTTGGGAACAAGTGCAAATGGACCATGTGCACAGATAGCTGAAGGGGTTCCAGTTCACCTGCTGAGGTTCCCTTGAGCAAGGCATCTAACAGCTTCGAGCGCCGACAATTTGGCAGCTTCATCACTCTGGCAACTCTCCACATGTGAAAGCATGTCTATAGGTCCTGTGTGTACATGTGTGTATATCTTTAATAGTACTTCTTTATGGTCTCGTATATAACATTTAGAAGGCTCTATTGGGATATAAGTTGTGTTTTGATTAGAGTATAATCAGCTGAATATAGGAATCATTGTGTTTTCTTAGAATGACCCATTTTTACCTCCTGATGCTGCGGGTCGCCTTCCATGGAGTCCACCATGTTGAGCCACTATGGCTCTCGAGCCTTTTTGCAGCCACCGTAGTTTCTCCCTCACGCTTTGTTCTCATTCTCAGTTTGTCAAATACAGATGCGAGTGGTGTTCAGTTAATTGCAATCTGCAACTTCACCACTAGATGTCACTAAAGCCTACACACTGGTCCTACTAAGTAAAATCTTGCTGTTCTTATCTAGCTCTTTAGTTTTGGTCTTGAATTGACATTACTGATTAAACTTTTAGTTACCAAGATTAAACTAAAACAGAATGTGATTCAGTTGGGAAAGAAAATATAATGTATGCACAGCTAAAACCTGAAAATAAGGTATGCAGTAGAAAAAAATAATGCAATAAACAAAGTAATAAACTATAAGTAGCGGTGGGTTTATGTAAATACATCCTACTGACAACTTCCATATGCTCATATACTGTAAAAGTAGTTATTAGAAAGAAACACAAATTTGTGTTTAAGCAAAGTAGTGTAAAGCAAACAGAAGTAATACAAAACATTCAGATAGTAGCACTGTTGCTGTTGCTGTTGAAGGGAGGTTTGCAGCAGATAACTGCAGTCAGTATAAATGTAGATAATTAGGCTTACCACTGGTGTGTCATGAAGACACATTGCTCATACTTTGCATACCAGGAGTCTCTGAACACAGTTGCCTTGTAAACAGCTCTTCTTCTGAATCTTAATTCAATTGCATCCTTCTATGCAGTTTGTTTTATTGTTTTACCCATTAGCGTGATGTATGGTGTCTGTCCATGTGTAGTTTTGCAAACAAATATTTTCCAGTAAACGTTATTTTATGTTCTGTGCATCCTCTGGGAGAGCTTATGCAGTTTTCCAAGATTAGTGAGTATGTTTGGGCTTTGTAATATAAGCAACTCCTGTGCAGATCTGTTGTGATAGGGTACTATGGTGATGCTCTAAACTTAAAAGTTAATAGACCAAAGACCAAAAAAGCAAGGGCGTGTCCACAATTAGCCTGTTAAAGGTCCAGTGTCTAAAATTGAGGGGGGGTCTATTGGCAGAAATGTAATATAATATTCATAGGTATATGTATAATCCCCTAAATATAAGAACTGATGTTACCTTGGAATGTTACGTTTTTATCTATAGAGGGAGCGGAGTCCGACATCTTAATCCACCAAGTTTCTACAGTAGCCCAGAACAGACAAACCATTCACTGGTCCTAGATAGGGCCTTTCACTTTTTGTGTGACCACTATAGTATCTTGTAGACGCTTAGACCAGGAGGGTGACACTAGGCCATTTTAATCTGCAACCATACTGCTAGATGCCACGCCCTCTTCTGTATTCTTATAATATTCATGTTTTTATATTATATATTATTATTATGAAATATACATAAATTGATGGGGATTCAAATTCAATTTTTCACCGCCCAATATAGCTTCTTGATAACCAATGTTCAATTTAAACCCAAATCACGGGAGTTCTGTAAGTCACATTTAAAAGACAGTTCCCCTGATATATATTATTTCATTCCTATATATTTTATTAAGCCTATGTTTGTACTATAAAGTTTAAAAATTCCAAAAATATGTTCTTAAATATATAGGCTTATGCATTGTTCCAACATGAATCCATTGCTCCTCTTGCTCTGTGTTTCCTAACCGTGATATGGGTGTAGATACAATGGCAAGTGTGCAAGCTGCAGCCCAACCTGCTACAAATGGCAGATGGAGCGGAACGCGAGAGGACCACTGAGACGTGTTCAACGAGCTGGCAGGTGGCAGTGGCACACCGCCCAAAGTCCAAGTTTTACCGGCATGCCAGCGGGGTGCGATACGCGCAGCAGTCGCGGCGCTCCCCCGCACGTTAATTGCTGCAAGTTGGAGATAGTTTTGACAGAAAGAGCGACTGGGAATAAGCCACATGTGGCCCACGAAACAGGACTTTCCATTTCCCCGTTTACCTTAGAAGGTGTTTGCTACCACACATTCTGCAGGTCGCCTTTCATGAAAGTATGCCATGTTTCTAGCCCCAGAATGGACAAATCAAACGACTGGCTGTTAGATCATGGCCTCTCATTCCCAGGTTGTGTTCAAATGACAGACGACCAGCAGTGTTCGAGTTGAATCTGCAACTTCACTCTGGATGCCATCACAAGTCCCCTACACACTGCTTCTTTAAGTTAACTTTACATAATGATAACAAAATAAACTGTATAATAGCTGTGTGCTTTACGTGACGACAAACACATCCTCGAATGGTATTTATATCGGGCATGGCCTGGGTAGTGTAATACAAGGTTTAACATGAAGCGCCTCGTCGCTGTTGATTGCAGATAGGGACACGCAGGGAGTTTTAGAGTTTCGACACAGCACAGAAGGACAGCTCTGCGTTTCAAAGTTAGTGAATGACCCTTTTGAATGCCGGCCCCTTCTGACACACTGGTGCTTGTTCGTCGTGTACTTGTGTAATTAGGATGCGTTTTTCAGTGCTTGGCCAGTTTGACACCCACTTGGAGCCACAATATTCTGTTTAACAGAAGGCTTGGAGGGGCGAACGAGAGATTGCCCGGGCCATTAAAGGAAACCGCACTAAGCCGCTGGGTGTTTAGGTTTACGTGATTGTTATCAGATCGTTCACAGTTTGTTCATGTTAACGATGGAAACTCTTCAAAATCAAATCGAGCTTAACATGGAGTTACCACAAGGGTTCTTGTACTTGGAGCCGCGGAGATGCTATCGCTTACGTCCTAGCTAGCTATGCGTCCCTTGTTAGGCAGACATTGATTTAGAAGGCACTCCATGCTAACTTCCAGGTTGCTGGCCCCATGCAGATGATACGCAGCCGTAGTAGGCTATGCAAAATCGAAGCGCCTGAGGACAATTGTAATTTGCGAACCTTTATTTACAATTACAAAGCATGGGTCCTTCCAAGGACAGTAACACATGTCGCTGCAGATTGAGCGTGCAAATTTTTCTGATGTTAAAAGCTCGCGCAAAAAAAACCGAAAGGTTCTTCATTACTTTGGCCCCCAAAAACTCAGAGACTCACGTTTCTAACAGATATAGCTATCTAGAGGTGGCATTACCTTGGCCTCTAGCGTTGCTGCCTCAGGCGTGTCCCGAGGACGATCTTTTGGGAGTTATCTTTGATCAGGACTTGTCCTTTAACTTTTTTTCCCATAGTTAAAGCAGCATCTCTGAGGAGCTGCGGCTTCTGTTCATGCCTTACGTAATATTACTAAAATTAGGACAGCATCTGCCTGGCGTGGCTATCACAACAGATGCAGGAAGAAGCATCGAAAAATTGTTTCTTTTTTTTGTGGGCCATACATGGTGTGTTACTTCAAGTCTGGGATGCTGCGAACTTCTTTGTTATCTAGGTTGCCCTGGAATAAGAGTCCATGCGAAAACCGGTGACTGCGCAGGATTAATTCAAAACGCTGCAGCACGAGTGACTGACCAGGAACTAGGAAAAGGTGCGGACGGTGTCCAGTAGTTCTTCGCTGTCTACCGCTTCCTGGCGATTGGCTCCCTCGTTAAACATTTAAGAATAGACATTTTAATAAATCCTCCTCGCGGTTCAGCCCTACAAAGCTCCTTTCAGTGCGTCAGGCCCCTTCATATCTTGAAAGAGCTGAAGTACCATATTACCCGCCTTCTAGAAGCACTACGTTCGCTGCTGAACCTGCTCCTACGTTGTGGTTCCTACTAGCTCTCTAAAAGAAGTAGAACGAGGAGCCAGGAGCCTGTCAGGGTTGTACCCAAATTCTTTTTCCTCTCCTGTGGAACCAGGGCTCGCAGTCGTGGTTTCGGGAGGCAGACACCCTCTGCCACATTGTTAAGAGTGAGCTATAAGACATGTCTCTCTTTTGATAAAGACTTATAGTTAAAAGGCTGGAATCAGGTGAGTCCTGAAACCATCTCTTAGAGTAGTGCTGCTACTAGGCCTAGACTATCTTTGGGGGATTTTCCCATGGTGCACTGAGCTCCTCTCTTCCTCTCCTCTCTCTGTTCTGCACTCATTTCATGTCCCTGTACATGCATGTTTACTAACTTCACTTCTTCCCCGAGTTCTTGTGCTTTATCGTCGGCGTGCAAGGTTCTCATGGTATCCTGTTTGTGGGAGCCTTCCTGCTGGCGTCGCCCGCCGGCCCCTGCTTTACGAACTTCGCTTGGATTGCGTAATATCGACTGATTTTAACGTCGTTATTAGTTATTAGTTGTTGTTGAGTATTGTTGTTGCTGCGGTTGCTGGGTCGGCTGCTCGGCTGTTCCGCCTGTCGTTGCTGCTGTCGTCGTTCGTCACCGGTTTTTTTCCATGACTGGTCATCGGATCACTTACTGTTAATGGTGTGTTGACTGCTGGTTTGTTGGGTTACTGCGTGTTCTGTCCTCTGGCCTCTCTTCTCTCTCTTCTCTCGTTTCTCCCCCAAGCTGGTCAAGGCAGATGACCACCCATCCTAGGAGCCGAAGGGGTGAGTCTGTCCGGACGGTTTCGTGCCTGTTAAAAGGCAGTTTTTTTCCTTGCCCCCCGTCGCAAAGTGCTTGCTCAGGTGGTCCAGGTAGCTGTTGGGTCTCTGTAAATGTTAAAAGAGGGAGTTGGTCTAGACCTGCCTCCCCCTATTTGAAAAAGTGTCCTGATGATAACTCTCTGTATTGAATTGGCGCTATGATCAAAACTAAAAATTGAATTGAATCTGAAATTGAAATTTTGGTGTGTGGGGAGAAAGATTAGTCAGTTAAAGAAGATGCAGTATGTGAGGATTTAGTG
>NW_023339785.1:2946806-2952633 GCF_004916995.1 Morone saxatilis
TGGTGGGAACTGGGAAAAAACCTCAGCCAACATAAAGCACATGTAAGCACACTTTACAAACATAAGAACTCCAAACAACTTGCAACGGGGGAGGTGGAAAGGGGAGGGAGGTGCACCAGCACAGACAGGCAGCCGGCAGGCACAGCTTTCAGTGGCCAGCCTGCGCAAGACCCACTTGTCGCCCTGGGGGTAAAAAAAAAAAGGCATGGGATGGGGGGGTACAGGGGTGTGCTGCATATTCGTGTATAAGTTTCTTGTGTGTGTGTGCGTGTGGCACATAAGCCTGAGAGTCATTCATCTGCCCCTCATCGTGTTCGTTTCACGCTGATGTCTTCGCCATAACACAGCAGGTGCATGCAGATGCTCCTGATCCTGTGTTCAAAGTTATAAAATGCAGGGTGTCCTGATTGAGAAAGGAATTAATGTGTATGTGTGTGGTCCTAAGAGGCTGTTACTGTCAGAATTTCTGGGGTAGTTGTTCAGCTAGGGTCATTGGAGGGGTGCTGTGAGGGGGAAATTTTTTTGGGCCCAGGGTGGTTTGGGTTGTTGTAGATCGCTTTTTTTTCAATAGACACGATTTACTCTATTTGTCCAATCTGGTCTTCAAATCGGATTTCCATTCTCCTTAGTAGAGCCGAAAAACTTCTCTCCAAGATGTTTCTATGGTGGTTTATATGTGTTTTTTGTGTTTAAGCTCTATCCAAGATGTTATCCATGTTGCGGTTAATGACACAGTCTGGAGCCATAACAGCTCCTCTCCAAGATGTTTTCCATTTTGCGGTGAATCACGTCAGTGCGCTGACAGCTCTCTCCAAGTGTTTTCCATGTATGCGGTTTATACCCACAGTCCTTGAGCGCTAACAGGCTCTTGCATCACTCCATCAATTCATGTCGGGCAAGTCTTTGTGGGGCTGAAGACTGCTCGACACCGTCTTCCAAATTCCTCCGATTACACCAGGCAATGCCTAATCCAGATAGCCTGTTATCATGGTTCCGAATATATAAAGATCTCGATGTCTTCTACGGAAAGAATCGTCAGGACACGACCCTCCCACCTCTCCCAAGGAGTCCACGTGTAGCCAGCGCAACCGTTCCTTCAGGGACAGACAGAGTTCCCCAGAACCCGAGCTTCCTCATCGAGAAAATTCGTCATTGCGGTTGAGAGACCAGTTGACTAATTCCATATTTAATTATGAGAGAGCAATGCGAGGGAGGAAGGCCCCAAAAGTTAGAAACAAAGGACAGGACGGATTTGAGAAGCAAGCAGAGAGATAAGGGAGACGGAGGGAGAGAGAGATGCATCCACCTTGTTGAGAAGCGAAATGGGTGGGAATTTGTTGGGTCTCTGGTAAATAAATTTATAAGATTCGGTCTAGGGAGCTCTGTCCTGAGATAATTCTGTTATGAATTGTCGCCATACAAAATAACCCACACTGTACTCCCCTAATGGATATATATACTCAAGTTAGAGTTAGTTATTTTCTAAGATGAAAGACTCTGGTAAAAGTCAGTTAAAAGGGGAAATGCATCATGGGGATTGGTTTAGAATCTTTTTTCAGCAATGACAACAGCTGAAATGGCATTGACAGGGCAGTAATTCTGGATGTAAACTGCCACGCTGTATATAATAATACAATAATAATAATAATAATTTGTTGGTGGGCAAAGACAATCAGAGTACAGGCTAAAACTTTGACAAAGCTTTGTGTGAACCCAATGTGTGAGACTAATGAGCTGATGAATGTTTGAACAACGTCAACACTTTGTGAGTACAAAGACCTATTGCTTTTTTGACTCTACTGAACTGCCAAAGAAATATTATCAGGCACAGCCAAAACACAACAGGCATTTTCAGGAAAATAATGGACTTTCTACAAGAAGAAAAATGTGTCTGTGTGTTTCTCTGCATTGATGTACACACATTTATACAACCCGCATACACACAATAAAACCACAAACCTAAAACAAACACATTTTGTCTATGTGTCATTTTCATGTATAGAATCATCTCTCCAAATATGTTTTGGCTATTATTGCACCATAAATGGTCTGATACACAGAAGTTTTAACAGTATTAATTACTAAACATCTACCAATGTGTACAATTAAAATGTTCTCAAAACATATTCAAAATGAACACAATTTAGTGTAGTGGAGACATGTTGGCTATCTCTTTTACTCTGTTTTCAGCTTTATTGTTGAACAGGTATTACCTATGACAGAAATTTGGATAAAAGAGCAGCAGAGTTTGAGATGATCCACCCAGCCAGATCAGCAGGACTAAGACATCCCAATTTGGCCCTTGTCAAAGTCGCTCAGATCCTGCTTCTACACATCAACTTTGAGGACAAAATGTTAAGTTAATGGTAAATGGACCTGTACTTGTATAACACCTTTCTAGTCTTCCGACCGCTCAAAGCGCTTTTACACTACGTGCCACATTCACCATTTCATACACATTCACACACCGATGCACAGCTTCGGGAGCAATTCAGGGTTCAGTATCTTGCTCAAGTAGATGCGTGCTTCCTTGAAGCAAATTTCTTTTTTTGATCAGGCTGCCTTAAGTACTTCTTTCTTGCTCTCATAGGTTGTGATGTGCACAATGATAGGTCGCATAAACTGATCCCTTTCCTTTAATGTACCTATTCTGTGTTCGGGTAATATTGGGTGCATTTTCCATGAGCAAAAACAGTTTCTGTTCTACATAGAGGAACGTGCCTAACCTTCCAGACGTCACATTCCTGCACGTCACATTCCTGCTGACACACAGGGCACACCTCAAACAGCTCCATTAGGCAGTTTTTATAAACAATGTAGGTTGGTGTCTTATAGACAGGGCTAGAAGAAGAAGATTCTGCAATGAACACAAAAAAATGAAAATAAAAAGGTTACTGGTAGATACTGGTAGAGCTACAATAAACAGAGGAATCAAACACAAATGATTATTACATGGCCTCTTTACTGGTGTTGATGGCATCTGTTTTCTATGTGCCCTTGATACATAAAAACAGACAGAAAATCATTGGTTATGCAAAATTCTAAAATGATTGAAGCGATTACTACCCATTAACAGTACGGAAGTCACATCACTTAATAAAGTTACTTTTGGTTAACTAAGCTGTACTCCTGACATGAGGTTGGAACGTTTTCACTGAAAGCTGTGTACCAACTGTCCATGTCCATGTCTTTTTGTGAAGCATGAAGGAACTGCAAACTTCACTTTCATTGTACAACCTTGTGTTGGCCAACATTGACTTCCAGATGGTACTTTTACATTTAAAAGATTAAATTAGGTGCAAATAATTATTATGAAATTAATTGCAATAAGAATTCAAACCTGTTATGTACTGTATTTGTCTGGAATTCCATCACATAGTTCTTTCGTTTTCTGCTAAACATTTACAATTTCTCTGAATATCTGAATTTAGTTTAAAAGCAAGCAAGTCAAACTGTGTTAAGTCATCTCAATCAGCTGTGTGCTTCCAATTAACGGTTGCCATGGTGATGGCACCTGCTGTGTCTCCTGGGCTTCATCTCATAGAGATTTTAGCACACCTCTTATGATTATGCTTGTAGTTCCCAGACCATAACTCCCATCTCCTAAATTGGGATATTTGCAACAATATGAGAGCCTGCTGACACATTTGGTGAGATTTGTGTGTGTAGAGTCAAAAAGGTGACCACACTAGGTGTTGAGGGTGTTCACTCCTGAAAATGTCTGCTCTCGATTAACGTTGGAGCTTACGGAGCAGTTGGTTTGCATTCTGGAACTCAGAGTACCAACAGTTTAGGTCTGTTTGATTCCAGAGTTACATGTTTGGAACCAGCACAGCTCATTTGCCACTTGCCTAGTCAGCTGAATAACGGACAGGATGTGGGAGAATCGCTTATACAAAGTATCAGTAAGTCAAAAGATGTTGTATACCTTATTGTAAAGTGTTACAAGTACATCTTTCAGTTTCACCCCACATTTAATGTGCTAATGTGCAATTCAAAATAGAGTATGTTTCCTCCATAACAGCATGTGTCAATGATTGGCAAAGGATGACTGTTAAAGTTTGAGAGCTTTCATTTAAAAAACCCTTTTTGTATTACAGACATTGTTATGTCCACAAGTTTCTAATAGGTTTTAGGTAAGGTTTTTGAAGAAAGGTGATTATTTATTGCTGGGCTGGCATTGATGAACTACTAGGATCCAAGGCCAAACACAATGATGCACATCCTGAAGTACAAAACCTTTGCTGCTTTGAAGTGACATGAGTCTTTGTTTGCAGAAATCCACATTAAGATATTCTCTCCACAATGTGTGGTTTTGAACAAACACTACTAGACCAGTATTCTGCTCTGTATTACCACAGAACTGACAAAAAAGTGTGAAGAGATTTAAAAGTGACACACACCTCAGGCGTCTGTATTTGATGACCTGGGAATGAGAATGGGCTGTGAAGTGTATGGACTAACCATAGATATAGAAACGTAGATACCACGTTCTCAATTTGAAATAAGTCTGCGTGGTCACCATATTAGGGAGGTTAAGATTCGCTGCTCAACAATACTGAGAGATGCAGACTTCACTACAAAATTAACTGTAACTGTAAAAAATTCTGTTTGTTATAAACGGGAGGAATTGAACCTGATAGTGTTTACTTGTTGGAATTAATTTGTTACTTAGTGGCCTATCTACAGTCAGTGTTTGGTTTGTCCATTCTGGGCTACTGTAGAAATAATGGCGGTTCAACATGGCGCACTCCATGGAAGGCGACCTGTCTCGTTTTTGCATAAGGTAATGACCTTTAAGTAAGTTACATAATAAGTTGACATTGAGTTTTGGTTTCACACAGTACATGTGTTGACTCACCCACCTACCCCAACCTCCTACTTATGCAGAGTTTGCCTCTTTGTCTCTCTCCTTATTCTATGTCTCCTTACTTCCTCCTCTGCTTTCGTCTTTATTATGCCGCCTAACAATAAACTGAAATATGGTTCATAATAAGGTGCTTCCACAATTGACCTATACAGGCGTCTTTTTGCCAAGGACGGGCTGAATAAAACATACAGAGAAAGGAGGAGGAGCACGAATAAAGACAGGGGAAGAAAAAGGAGGATTTAAAGGCAATAGTAGAGTTCAAAGTAAAACTTTGAGATTTTGAATGAGTTCTCACCTCTCTCTTTCTGAAGTTCAGTCCTGCTCTTTGAATCTACAATTGGTGTCAGCAGGATAGGGAGGAAAGGAAGACGGCAGAGATCAGATGAAAGTGACAGCGACTGTAAATGAGGGGAGAGGGGTGAGAGAAACGGTGATGTGGTTGAACAGCAAGTGCAGAGACAGTGATGAGGAACAGAGGCAGAAAAAGACAGGTGAGAAAAAAAGTTAAGAGACAATGGGCCTCATGCAGCAACATTCTCTTAAATGTATCTCATATTTTCTATTGATTTAATGTAAAGAAAATCTAAGAGAAGTCAACTCCAGATGCCCAAAACATTCTTAACCACCCAAATCTGCTTTTACCCAGTTGAAAACGTATTGAATAATGAATCCAATTTGAAATGAAGTTGGAGATGTGTGGCTGTTTGTTTGTTATTAGCATAGGTAATACCCCCAAACACTATATAAGGGCAGATAGTGTACCATGTGCAAATACTCTGGCACATGGCTAAGAATTCTAGATAGATCGATCGATAGACTTTAATGATGCCAAACTGGGTTAAGACTAAAAACAAGTTACACATGAATTTAAATAGCTCTCTGTAGAGTATAACAATATATAATATATATATATATATATATATATATATATATATATATACACAAAAAGGACATTTA
>NW_023339785.1:2952733-2964010 GCF_004916995.1 Morone saxatilis
GAAACTAACTCATTCATACACATTCCACACACCGATGCATCGGGAGCAATTTGGGGTTCAGTATCTTGCTCAAGGATACTTTGACACGTGGCGGCAGGAGCCAAACCAACAACCTTCCGATTAGAGGACGACCCGCTCTTCCTCTGAGCCACAGCCGCCCCTGGCATTTTCTTTCTTTTTACCTCCACAGGCTACTAACAAATATTCAAATCAAGCAGTCGGAGAAGGGAACATCACTTATTGGTTGAACTTTACACTAACTGACATTGCTTCACTTTAAAGGGGAACTTCACAGATTTTACTTATCCAAGTGTTTTAAGGTGTTGGGGAGTTCTAGTGCATGTATGACTATGTTGTATAAAGCCTGTAGTGTCTCTAGAGGGAGCTGTGTAAAGTCTGATTAATGTCCTCAAGTGATGTCACTTGAGTCTGTGTCAGTTGGGCCTAGAGACCACAAATTTCTAAATTAATTATCTCTGGTTCTGCTGCATCAATATTTTATTTAAAAAAAAAATTAAACAACAGAAAGGATACTGTTTTTTTACTTTTGACAGAGCCAGCTGTTCCCCCACCTTCCAGTCATTATTCTAAGCACATCTTTATCAATCAGGACTACAGATGTAAAATAAGTACATTTTAAGTCCTCAAAAAGTGCACAGACACATACATATGCACACTCTCAGCAGGGGCCATCTTGTGCAAATGTATGGGTGTGCGCCCTGTTAAACAGTCAGAGTGATTCTGTGTGGCACTTGGCTCCTGTCCCACGCTATGAAATGTGGATTGGCTCCAATGTGGGCAAATGTGCTAAAGCTCAATGTCATATCGATGCCCATTGTCTCATCTGTTGCCACGGTGATTAACGACCTGGCCTCGTTTAGACCGGGAGCCAAAAAGTGTCTCACTCGTCTGGAAGATGAGCCATTAATCTAAAGCAGCACTTTAGCAGAACTTTGTCTCTTGTTTCACTCTCCCTCATTCTTTCATTGTTCATCACTTTCTCTCTTTGTTCTTCCTTCCATTCTTCTAATCACACTCTCTCTCTCTCCATTCCTGTATGCTTTCAATGTCTCTCCATCTCCTCCTAATTTATCGAGGGGATAGTGCTGTATAAATTTATAGTCCTGGGCAGTGATGTATCTAATCTAAGTATCTTTTATCAACTTTCAGGGCTTGAAGCCAGAATCATATACAGTAAATGTCACTTTGGTGAAACAAGCAGAATTAGACTGAAGCTTTTAGCAACATACATGTTAAAATTAAAATGTTTTTTTATTGTTTTAAACCTCCTTGGGGCATTTTAAAGTAGTCTACTTCGAGATGTTTTTGATTATTTCAAAAAATTGCTTATTATATCTTACATTTGTGACCTATAAATGGTAATTAGCTGCTTTTTTACTGTGCCTCACAGAGGCTACTGTACAGGTCCACCAACTCTTCATTAAATAATCAGTTCAAATTAAAACTGAGGAGCGTCTTTTCATGCTTGTTTAATCCTGTGAACAGTGTGACATCCCAGACGGCGGGACCTAAGCTTACAGATGAATGTAAAAATAGTCAGACTACATGTTTACAGGAAATTGAAAATTCAATCGAATGTCTGTGAATGCTTTAGAAAAAAAATAAAAATTAAGGGGTCCCTTAGATGCTCAAGGATTTTTTTTTTGACTATTCAAAAATAATAACCAGTTAAGTATTTCATCGAGGACACAGATCTCTTGAATTGGTTAGAAAACAGCCCTCATTTTTCGAATATTATCTTTTCCCCACTTTACGCTCTCAGACTGATTCGCAATATAATCTCTCTGAAGTGTCATCCTTCTTCTCAGCCACCAAAGTCTATTCAGATATGAGAGGAGCTGGTAAATACGTGATGAACTGATATGCCTTACACCAACAAGCAGGCTGTTACTGCCCTGGGTTTTGCCTCTCAGGATACATATAGGCTGACCTATCCTGCAGACAATAAGCTAATTGATCTAAAAGGAAAACAATCTGAATTTGATGACCAGGATATATTTCATTTATTTTTTGTTATGGAAAGCACATTTACCAGTTTCATCATAATTTACCATTTGGATAATAGAGCATAGTTCGAGCAACCCTGCAGAACCAGTGCTTCTTCCCTTTTTTGGCCACTGAGCTGCTTGCTGGATTGGTGTGCTGCAACTCTCAATTTGTACAAGTGTCTGTCCAACCCTGGAAGCTAGAAGCACTGCAGGAGTCCTCTGCCTTATATTTAGCTCCCCAGTTTTGTGCTGTCCTATGTGTCCTGGAAATTCTAGGACTTTAGAGACTATTTTTCCAGTCATGGAAACACTTGGAAATTGACTAAAATTTCCAAATATCCTGGAAATAATCTATGTTGTCTTGCAAAATTGTATTTGTATTTTAGCCCTTCACTCAGATCTATGCCAGTCAGTAGGACAAACCTGCTCGATAAAACCAGATGTGGAACAAACTTGTAGCAATCTTTTTGGAATCAAGACTATTTTTTCCAGAGCCACAAGCAGAATTCTCATTAAAAGCCCAGTGGAAAAAAAGTCTTGTTCTTGTGGTTAATAAATACATGCTGTTAATTGTACATGCAACAAACACATTCTACTTATTTTAATAGGCTAATAGGTGTGAACATGAATTTTATGTAAAATAAATTCTACTACTACAAGTGTGTTATCCTGTATGTCCTGGAAAATTATTTCTTAACTAATGGGAACCCTGCAGGAAGCTTAGCATTGTCTTTTTGTCTGATTCTGTAGGTCAGTTGAACTTTATTTTCTTATTCCTGTGGGTTTTTGTTTATGACACTTAGTTTTCTTTTGATATCTTTGCAATCTTGGTTGGTTTATTCCTGTTAATCGTGTTTGGTAAATAATCATTTATTGTTATACTTTGCAGTAGTTCAGCAGTTTTTTTTGTTCTGGTCCTATTCCATGTTCCGCCAGACATTTACAGTAGGCTGTAACATTTGTATTTACCATTGTGGATCTATTAGCCTAAAAACACACTGATTTTCATAAAACTGCAGAGATCAAAAGTAAGATACACCAGGCCTTCAGCTGTGTTGGTTAATCAAAATCATCCAGTATTCAGAAAGGACCAAATAGACTTGTTTTGCTTTCATGTTTAAATATTTCAGCTTTCAAAATATACTGTTTTTCTCACTTTCTTAGTGTATTTTCCTTCTAAGCAGGCAATTTATTGCAAAAATGTAAATACAATGTTGCTGGGTTATCTGTTTCAGCAGAGTAAAGCACTTTTACATCCAAGAAAAACTCACTTTTTGATTAGAAGCCTACAATATTTGACATAATAATGCACACAAAGTTTGTGCTGTGGATCCCATTTTTTTTTTAAATAATAAAACTAAATTTTCACATTTTCAAAGCCAAAAATTGCTAAATTCTGTTCAAGATCCAGTGTGTAGGATTTAGTGGCATCTACCAGTGTAGTTGCAGAGTACTCATACTTCATTGCACCCCTTCCAGCCCATTTTTGGTTTGACCAATGGCATCTGTAGATAAAAATGGCCCATTCTAAGGTAACAAAAACACAATGATTCCTATATTATGGTTATTATACACTAATGAAAACATACCTATGGATACTGTATTCCATTTCTGCCAGTAGATCCTCCTAAATGTTACACACTGGACCTTCAACACACATCACATTACAATTAATCAGAAAAAGAAACAGATCTGAGGGGCACTGTGAGATAGAAGAGGCATACAAATTATCAGAGGGGAGATGTACAAAGAGATAAAACAAGACAAATAAAGAAAGAGAGGGATGAGGATGAGGAGGAGGTCAAGTATAAGAGATAAAAAGGGCAAACACAGAGATCAACAATGAAGCTGTGGACAGCAGCGGGGGAGAGTTGAAGCAGGATCATTAGGGTTGACTGACAGTATGGTGATTAGTTTTAACATGAAAACTCTGGACACTTCACCCTCATCCATCACCGCTAACACTTACTGACACACACATACACACACACCCACACCCAGCTAAGAAAAACAGTAGGTATGAATAGAATTTGAATTGTTCAGTGGAATAATGAGAAATAGACACAGATAATCTCTATTAATTACAATTGCTGTCAAACATACTGATTATGTCAATACAACTATACTGGAGATTAGTAGACTTTTCCTCTCATTCCTTTAGGTCCACTGTGTAGGATGGTGTACTGGCAGAAATGGAATATAATATTCATAGGTATGTTTTACATTAGTGTATAATCATCTAAATATATAAATTGTTGTGTTTTTATTACTTTAAAATGAGCCGGCTTTAAATACAGACACCGCAGGTCGCTTTCCATGGAGTCATGTTGAACCACTATGTTTCCACAGTAGCCTAGAACAGACAAACCAAACACTGGCTGTAGATAGGGGCATTTGTGTTACTTACTTGTACTACAAAGTACATTTACTCAAGTACAATTTTGAGGTACAAGACTCAACTGTATATACTTCTACTCCTGGGCACCCTGGTGGTCATAATGTTATGTGTGTTATGTTATGCAGCTCCTAATTGATCTTAATCTAACCTAGCACTCTTGTAAAGTTCAAGAGGTTGCCCCACCTTCTCCAGCTCTTCATTAATATGGTATTTACATCGGGCGGAGGAGGCCAAAGTCCCCCTTCATTCCAGTGTGAAGTAGATGTCTTTAACAGCATGCAATCCAGAAATCACCTGGCCATGGTTTCAGATGATGTATTTGGGCCTGGCTTTGATCACTGGTAGGCTGCTGAGCCCAACTCCACTGCCCGCTCCCCACAGTCTGGCTATGCTGCTCATTCTGGCCTCGCTCCCCCCCTCCTCATGGCAGGTTAATTCCCTTATGCTAGTGGTATAAACAAAACTACCCCGGTACTTTGAGCTCACAGTCCCATAGGACTGCAAGCAAGTGGCAGCAGCTAGTATAAGTACATGTACCAGTGCTGTGTTGCAAGAGAAAAGCCCCCGTATTGCAACAATCCCTTGATACTCATCCCGGTGACAACTGGCTCCTGTTTGATGCTGTTTTTGAGGTAATGGAGGAGTGTGTCTATTCTGCCCTACAAAGGCAAAGGACCTAAACTCACCAGAGTGTAGAACTGAGAAGAAAGCGCCAAGCCAAGCAACGTATTGGTGCTGGGATGGTGCAACGGCACATAAACAAAGGTACCCTGACCAAAACAGCCAGCTGTGTGTGGCTTTCCCTTTTTATACACTGGCTATTTCCAACAAAGTAAAGAGAATGGCTGAGATGCTTTTCAAAGATGCCAGTAACTGTATTACACCACAGATGTGCTTCACCTTACCCTCTAGATACCCACATGCCTCTCTTTGCTTTCTTGTTTCTTTTCTTCTTCCTCTTCAAGACAAAGAAGAGGAGGAGTCTGATATCTCATCATCATCATCATCATCTCAATGTAGCAGAGGCCCTGTTGTGGTTTATGGCTAGCTTGCATTAATGGTTTCTGACAAAGGTCGAGCTTTTAGCTAAAAATACAGACCTAATCCTGCAGCCAAGGGTTGGCAAGCTAAACAACGTAATGACTTTCGGACAGACTGAGCCTCTGGTGATTGTATTGCACCATTTTCAACTCAAATGCCGCTAAATGCATATCTCAGTATTCTGATTGGTGGGTGTGGGTGGGATACATTGGAAGGTATGTACTTAAAGGTGCTGATCGCCACAAATTGATACAAAAAAAAGTAATGCTTGGATGGTGGGTCTGGGTGGGCCATGTTGGGGGCATGGCTGAGGGTTGTGACTTTGACATTACAAGCTTACAGAAGTCCTGATAGCTCATTTAAAGGCATGGATACAGGCTTTGCACATTTGTAACACCTAGACCAGCTTTATAATCAAAAAAGACATATCACTTTCTCACTTTCAATTGAATGGTGGATTAACAAGAGTAAATTAGTAGTTGGTCTCTATGGTGACAAAAGCAAAGAGGTCTGCAGGAAGTTGACCCCACTTTTATGAGAAGTCCCGCCTCCGGGGATCATGGTCTCGAGAGTAGGCACAAATTATATAATTCTATTCAACCCGGTCAGAGTTAGGTCAAAACAGCTCTAAGGCTACGTTCACACTGCAAGCCTTAATGCTCAATTCTGATTTATTGCTCAGATAGGTTTTTTTTGCTTGACTGTTCATATTACATTTTAAATGTGCATCATATCAGATTCCAGGGTGAACAGGTCACTCTCCTGAAGACACTTTAGCCTGCAGTCTGAATGCTGCTCAACTGCCACCCTGTGAGAAAGAAAATAAGGAAAGAAGCAGCACCTTAAGTAGGAGTAAACAGGTCCACACCTTTAGGTTAATGAGGCAGGGGGGTAATGTGCATTCTGAGCAACTAATGAGGAACAATGAAGGGAAGAATGGGGAAAAAAGGGAGTAAAGAGGAAAGAATGATAAAAGAAGGAGTCAACCAAATAGGGACTGGTGTAGTACAATATCTGCTCGAATAATGCCTCATTTGAAAGACGATGAACTCGATAATTGCTTGTGTAGGCCATTCGATATAGTCCAAAGATTACGGATCCCAAAAGGTTGTTTGTTTTTGTCCTTATTTTTTTATTTACATAAATTGCCACCACAATCAAGAAAATAATAGCTTATTGATGTGATGTTTGAGAGACTTTTGTTGATGTTGTTAGCTTTGGCCATTAATGTATGTGTAACAGGTCTCAGACAGAGTACCTGTAAACAGATAAGGTTCCTGTAAAACAGGAGAAAGAATGAGACAGGCGACCGTTGCTTCTGTTCCGTGTAGCTTCGCTCAGCAGAATGAGGAAGTAAACAATGAGTCCGTGCGCAAGGTGAGTCCAAGAGGAGAAGCAAAGCGCCACACTGCCTCCTGCTGGTAACACTGAATAGCTCTAAGTGTATCATATAAAGAAGGCTTTTGCTCTTACCAAGAGGCAATAATTGACCATTTTGGCACATATTAACACATTTCTTTCACAGAAATAATATTTTCAACATAAAGCAAATAAATTACACAAAAGTACCTCTACATTTTGTGGGGCCGTCACACCCAGCTCATAGTGAAGACAGTTATCTTGCATGTAGGCTGCTGCCAATATGTAGCCAAAAAAGGTAGCAGCTATTAGATTTGGTTCATGGTGAATATTCAGAATCTATGATGTTACGACTGCGGGCATGCCATCACCAAGCAAGGAACTTTGGGCTTCTCACTTACGTTTGTTATTAGTTTTTATGTCCAGTCTAATACGGTCTGCCGTCCTCAAGGCTCAAGGGAGATTAAATAGATTTTAGATATTCTTCTAACGTTTTAGTGGCCTCTTAGTGCCAGGGTTGTTGTATCAGGTGTAGTGAGCTGCATCCATGTTTTCTCACCCTGACTGTATAGTTTGATAGCGTGCAGACACCAACTGGGGTTTCAGCCTCTTTCTGGACACAGCTCAAGTGGTTCAACCTGGGGGGAGAGAAGCTGTCAGGCACACAGCTACAAATACGCTCCTTGTTCACTTCCTTCCCAACTGAACTGTTTTTAACCTGCACCAGAGATCCAGCTTTTACCTCTGAAAATTCATCATGAAGCTAATTTTATTTAGGTGAATTTTCTGACAATGCTAATTAAACATGCTTTGGAATGTTAAATCTTCTAAAAAGCCAGTTCCTAACTGTCACCCGTGAACGCCCTCATATTCCTGTTCTTACTTATACATTTCTGGGCTGTCAGGGGTGTTGGGCTTCTTACTTTTATATCTCAGGGAGTTTACTTTGGTCTTTCTGGGACTCTTCAACTTGCCTGCTCTATTGGCTTCAGTCAGCCTGGTTTCTCAAAAGTGATAATTTATCTGCTTCTATTCTAACTAAATGACTCTAACTTTTGCCACCATTCAGTCAGAGGAAACCCAAAACACTGCCAGGGTCACAGGGAGGGGAGTTTGAGGGTTTTACTTGGGATGCTGACTGGCTGAACTGATCAAAGTTAAGATCTCATTTAACAAGTGTGTTAGAGGGATGGACGGGCAACATCTCTACTGTGGTGCCTCTGGTAAAGCTCACTAAAAACATCAGCTTTGGAGAAAATACAACAAATACTAAACTTTGTTAAAAGAAGCCCCATATTTCTTCTTACACGTGAATGAAATGCTCAATCTTCTTATATTACTGTTACCATCCTCTTCTCTCTGTGTTCATCTTGTTCTTCATCAGTGTTTTTAAGAACTTTTTATGGCATTAGTCAATACTGTATCAATACAATATTATGTTGATTATTACGTAAGAATCCAGTGGTGTCCTAGAACAACGTAATGAAATATGCACAAAAAGCCAACTGTTTGTGCTGTTAATTAATGACCAAATTAAAAAAAAAACTTACTTGCTTATATGTTCTGGGGATTTTGATTACCCTTGCAGTGGTTGTGCGTGAAATGTGTGGTTCTCGCTTGTCTTGTCGTCCTCCTCTGTGTGGCAGAGCGGGAGCCAGAGACTTGACCACTGCTGCACTGTACATGGAAGTATTGCCCAGTAACAAAACACCGTGTGACAGCTGACTTGAAAGATCAGACTCTGGCTCAAATATAGCCTGATACCTGATACTTAAAATTTTGAATGATTTGGCCCCAGTACTGACCTCTGAGGAATAGGATCGTGACATACCATACATGTCTGGAGGGGACATCAACATCACACGAATCAAAGCTAAGAAACATTAACCTCCCCAATGTTGGGTGGTGTGCTTGTATCTCTATGGGGTTGTAAATCACAACTCAAACCAACCCAAGTAGTCATTTCTCTTTTAGTTCTGGACTCCACTGCCTGAGCTGCACCACAAACCAAGGTTAGTGAACTTCTATCAGTCTGAAACTTTCAAATTTTTTTCAGAAGATTAGTAATTGGTGACCAGATAACACACAGCAGTAATAGTAGGGACAAAAACAACTAAATAGTAGAAAATATGATGAAATATATAATCATTATGGAAGCAAGAAATATCTTGTCCTGTCTGTGTGTGTGGTTGTGTGGTTGTGTGTGTGTGTTGTGTTGGCCCTTGTTGTGTGTGTGGCTAAATATCTCTGCAGATCAAGTGATCCAACTGACCTGAGAGGTTTCAACATGGCTGCTTGGTGTGGTAAGGTGTGCAATGGTCGGAATTTTGTTGGACTATAAAGATACAGTTAATAAATTATTTCATAAATGAAATTTTCCCGAATTCCGCTAGCATGTGCCAACATAGCCACCCATAGCCACCGTGCGCCCCAGAGCCAATCACTGCAGAGGCCCAAACACCCTGGAAAGTGAAAGTAAAACTGATGTCTCGGTCGGAGGGGCTTGATGGTCGTTGTGATTTTTTGGATTTTGAATCACAAACACTCCGTGAGTATTTTCCGCGGTGACGATCCTGTTTTTTCGGGCAGAAAATGTCCGGAAAAAAGTGGCTAGACAGGCAGAAGGACAGACAGGAGGACACCCACGCTTCTCCACGTAGGTAACAGCTGTGGTATTTTTATTTTCTCCTGTAAGTCCCAAGACAGTACAGTTACTCGTTAATGTTGTTTGGTCTGTTAACTGCCTTTATGGGGACATTTCTCTTTTATTAGTTGAGTGAGAGACCTGTGCCGTTATCAGACTGCTGACCAACCACGCCCTCGCTCCGCGCCGTCGATTTATCCCGTTTCACACTGTAAGGCGGTTGAAAAATAATGCGTCCTAGATACTAACTCAGAGGAGATCAGGGATCAGCTTATTTTTCGCCATGATTTTGGCATCTCTGTGCCTTCCATTGAAGGAATCGTAACGATCGTCCATTTTCTTGTCTCCGGTTTGTCGCGCGCAGCTGAAAAAAAAAAAAGAGTGGTGCGCGAACTGGCGCGACCGGGCCAAAATCTGGGCGCGCCAGCGAGATCCTACGTATTTTGATGTCAGTTTGTCCGGTGACAGGTCGGGGAGCGACGAGTTACACGAGCCTTTAGTGCAGTTCTTTAATGCCAAATTTGAATCTCAAGTTCTGTAAAAGTATATTATGGGTCCAATGGTGTCAAATGCAGCAACTAAGATCTAATAATACAAGTACAGAGACAAGTTCATTGTCAGAAGCCCATCAAAAAAGGTCATTATTAACAAATTTTAACCAGAGCTGTCTCTGTGGCTGTGATGAATCTAAATCCTGACTTGAGAAATCCCTCAAATAAAACTATGTTATGTAGACAGAGGCATTTTAAGGGCCTTTAAGGGGATGTGTAGTTTTGATTGAAATGTAATGTATAATCAGTAATTTTTAACGCACTTTATCCTCTTTCTTCCAGCCCTATCTGAACCTGTGAGTCCCAGCCAGCTCTCAGATTGTTTTGAAGGACAGTTTTTTTGTCTCCTCTGAGCCTGTGAGGACGAACAGCTCTTGCTGGAATGGACGCTGAGGAGGAACCACAACCAAGAGAAATCGTCAGGACCTCAGTGTGGAAAAGACCTGGGGAAGACAAGCCCTGTTCTTCTTTGTAAACATCAGCCACATTGCCCCTTATGCAAGGCTTGGTAAGTTTTCTGGTGATGAGTCCAGAGAGGGGAGCACACCAGTTAAAGACCATCAACATCAGTGGGTCACTGGTAAGATCAGACTGTGGAGTTAGTGTTGGAATGAAGCTGTGTGTAAAATGGATGAAAATGCCGTAGTCTGTCTCTGTGTCTTGAGGTGGGAACCAGTGGGATCCACTGCAAGAGTCCTGTCCTCCCTGTGGAATGGAGGGAGATGATGTCTCTCTGCACTGTAAAAGAGCCTCCCTCCAACCTCCACAGCTGCTTTTCCTATAAGATGGCTCCCTCATCAGGACTGAGCCACCCTTACAGGTCCACATGACTCATCCACCATGTTACTCCAGGTCTGATGAAGGCCTCTACAAGTGTCACATTGGCCAGTCATGGAGGTCTCCACCCAGCTGGAATCTCTGTCACAGGATGAGGAAGGTTTACCCTTTGATTTCAGGACTTTATTTCATCCAGATATTCACTTTGACCAGGTTGGGATTCTCATCCTGCAGGTAAACCTACACCACAGCCCCCGCCACCATGAAAGACCCACCACACCATCTGCAGCCCACCCACCGATGCTCCACCCTCGTTTTGTGTTTCCAGATTTGGGCTTCCTGCTACCCTTAGTGGTGGTTTGTCCGTACTGCATCTCTGTCCTCGTGGTGTCTTTATAAAATCGACCAGAGAAGCAACAGGTAACACTCATCAATAATCAATCAATAATCAATTCATCACTCTGGGTGGTTGATGATTTGACGCTGTCTCTAAAGAAA
>NW_023339785.1:2964035-2977062 GCF_004916995.1 Morone saxatilis
AGAGTATAACAATATATAATATATATATATATATATATATATATATATATATATATATACACAAAAAGGACATTTATAGTTTTAATTGGATCAGTGGACAAATAATATTTATTTAGCCCACAATTTAATAATCCCATAACCAAAATTACTGTAAAAAATAAAATCTTATTTTATTATGTTCAAAAACGTATGTTTCTTTGTGTTGGACACACAATTTGTGAAAAAGTGCCTCCGACCAGGGATTGTGGGTTTGAGTCCTGAAGAGCAAAAATAAGAAATCCCAGATATCAATGGGCACTATCAAAATAAGAACAAATTACAGATACATACAAGAGAAAATTTGTTTGCATACCGCTTTTTGCATGAGGCCCATCGTTGTCTAGATCCAAAGTGGTATATGCTTACAGTGACATAAGAACCTAATCTCTCTGCCTCACTTACACACATGAAGTCTTTTGTCTGTGCCTGTTCTCAGATGTTGTCCCTGCTGTCTGCTGTGCTGTCTCGCTGACCATTAGCCTGTCACATAAAGGCAAAACTATCACAGAAGATTGGTTCCCTGTTGCTTCTGATCTACACTAAATTTATTTCTCTGCCATCTGGATAGTTAACTAGCCCAACATTACAGAACACACAGTACCTGAGTGAATACACAGAAAAGCCCCTGGAATCAGCACGGAGGACAAACTTCTATTAAATATTTATAGAAACAATTTTGGCAAAGAAAACCGTTCTTAGCAAGCCGATTCCTCGAGTTCATGAAACCCTGCCAGCAAGCCAAAACTTAATTTTAGACACTAAACAGTTGCGCACAGTGATGCCAGGATGACTCACAAATGTGGTTACATAACACAGATCCATCAAATATATTATATATGTCTGGCTTAAACAGGAAATCAATAGTAACTCAATCATTATAATTTCATTTGAAATTCCTGATTAAAAGATGACTTGAAACAGAGTGCACATTCCATGACATTTTGTGCGCTTACTGTTAAAAGTTATGATTCTTTTCATGTGATAGAAAATAAAATACAGAAGGTGGAGATTTTAATCAGTGTAGCTGATTATGCAGTTTCAGGAGATTTTTCATGCAGTAAGTGTTATTGCCGATGTCTGACTCAGGTTGGAATTTTCCATTTAGATAATGCAGCAGTAACAGGAATGCAATGAGAGTTATATCCAACACCATATGGAAACCAAATGTACATTATTTATCTTTGAAATGCATTAATAAATCAATCCCTCCTATCTTTAAAAGGCATGCATCCAGTGCAAGTTTGTGTATAGAATATGTGTGTGTGTGTGCATGTGTATGTGTGAGATTACAAAGGATAAATGAGTGCAGGGGAACGGAATGTAAAGTGGCCAACTGCTGTGAGAACCAGGCTGGTTTAGGTATAGAATGTGTACAGAGTGTTTGCATTGGTGTGTGTGCACTACGTGTGAAGTCTTTTAAACTCAGCATCCAGTGGAGTAGAAAGTGGTATCCTGCTGTGAACAGATGTGTGTGAGTGCACATGAGTGTACATATGAAGAGTAGAGTTCTATACACCCATTTCACTCTGTGGTCAGTGTGTGTGCACAGTTAGTTCATCAATTTATATTGCAGCTTGTTATTTTTAATTGTTGTAAGTTCTGTGTGTTGGTTTGTGGGTATGCTTTTGTGATGATAAGGTGGTGTAACATCGGGGACACACAGGAGGCAGAAGAGCAGCGACGCATCAATTCTTGCATTAGCATTAGCCTGGCTGTACACACTAGGATCGCATTTCTCCACGCCAGTCGTCAAGCAGCTGATCGCACCTAGTGCTCTGTACGAACTTCAGGTGAATCCCTGATGAGTCTTTGCTCCAACCCTCGCTTCCTGAAACAAATGGAAAACAGCAAACAAGAAGGGACATAATAGGGCCAACCTCGAAGCTTTTTAAATTGCTATTGAGCATTGACCATTTAAGGATTATTGTGGGAAGACACTGCGAGGAGTACACATGTGCATTGCAATTTACTACAGGAGGATATTTGTAGACGCTGGACCCTGAACACCTCCCACCTAGTCAAGGATGTCCACTAGCGCCTGGACCAAGTGTGAACCTGTCGTGATGTCACCAGTTGGTGTGTGGAGCAAACTCATTAGGAAACTCATTGTTTACTGAGCTAATAAATCAAGTGAGAAGTCGGCTCCTTTCTCCATGAGACTGCATGGTATTGGTGTGCTATTGCAGCCCATGAAGCTGCCCCTACTGGCCATTACGTAGAATGCAGGTTTAAGACATTTCTACACTGGTTTCTCTTCACAGACCTGGATCTCTGTCTATTATATATACTGTCAATGGCCTGGACCCTGAGGCACATCAGACTCCCCCAACTGCTGATTAACTTCTACCACTGCACTGTTGAGAATATACTGACTTACTGCTATACAGTCTGGTACTCTACCTGCACCACTGCAGACAAAAAGGACCTGCGTGTGCTGCCGCCATAACCCAGAGGTTGATGAATCGATGCAACTTCAACTAAGTGATTGCTCTGACAAACGTTGCTTGGTTTATGGTTCATAAACGCACAATAGAAGGCCAAGGCAGCTTTAGTGGCCCAATGAATAAGCCACTGGTTTCCAAGTAGAGGGACTGTGGATTTGAGTTCTGTGAAATCAGAGGGGTGCAGCTGAAGCATGCTGGGCTCATAAACCAGAGGCCAATGGATCGAAACCGTCTTCTGCTAATTGTAAAAGTCTGCATTAGCAAAGCTCCATGTTGTCTCTTTCACACTTGGTATAAGTTATCATGTGCTGTATATTTACACATGAATAATTGATTAGTAATACACAGATGTGAAGCGAGCAGAGTGGTGAACCAGAAGCGCACTGGGCTTGTACACCAAAAGGTCAACATATTGGAACCATTCTCTGCAAAAGTATGTGTTTTCTCTAAATGTCTTACTGATCATCACAATAACAAGCTAAGGCAGCTGCAGTGGCCTAATGTGTAAGACACTGGAGAGGGATTATGGGTTCAAGTTTGACCTGGAGTGACAGAGCAGCAGTGAAAGCTTGCTGGGCTCATATCAATGGATTATTCTTAATCATTTGCTCTGACAAACATATCATGGGAGATGATACAGAGCCAACAATAGCAGATTAAGGCATCTGATTTAACCTCATGAGCCAGGGCTTGTGGGTTTGAGTCCTGCCTGGGGTTACTGACATAAGCTGCTGTCAGTGTGCTGGCCCCATAACCAAGAGGTCCATGGATCAAAAGCATCTTCTGCTAAATCTAATATTTTAAATCATAGGCAAGACGCCCTTCTTCAGCATGTATATTAGGAATTTTACGATAAATATACACAGGTGGGATTAATTATAGGTTATCACATCTGGCACAACAAGTACATTCCAACAGGGGGAGCTACAAGCACAGGCACAGAGTCACATGATATAAAATATATGAAAACCACCTCAAATAATATGCACAACAAAAGAAATACTTCACAAAAAACAACCAAATGAAATCTCCTCATTCATACCATTGGGAATGAGGTATCAAGGAAGTGGACCCAATAATTCTCCCTTTGGAGAAGGATTCTTTCCCTATTGCCACCTTTCCGTGGCAGCATCGTTGTCTCAATGCCCACATAATGTAGTTCAGTCAAGCTGTGGTTATGACTGGTAAAATGTCTATCCACCAATGATTTAACATCATGATTATGAATAGAACACTTGTGTTTACAGATCCTGGTTTTTAACTATCGTTTGTGGTTAACCACATATTGAGTATTACATGTGATTCTGCCCGTGACCTTCATGTCAGCGCCAGACTTTGGATGGCTGAATTTTTGCCTGTTAGCATTGAATATTAATGTATACAATTATGACATAGGAAATTCCCACTGGGGATCTGAGACAAAAAAATTAATGCGCCTCTTCATTCAGTGCCTTCACTAGGTAATCATGTTAGTTGGAAGATCTCTAATGAAAGTATCTAGGCAGAGTTTGAAATTAACTAGCAATTTGAGGGTCACTTTTCAATATGTGCCAGTCACTACTTGTTGGATTGATCGAGATATAGGACTGTAGGTGGATGCAAATGCAAGCCCTTGAGAAGATGTCTCTCTATAACTGGGTTTAAGTAACTCAGACCGCTGAACTTGGTGTATGGTGTAAGGCGGTTGTCCAATAATTCATCACTATATCCCGTCACTTTTAAATGATCACAGAGGTTTTTGGCTTGTGACTCAGAAGAATCATCAGAATTACAAATGTGCCTAGTCCTCATTGGTTGACTGTAGGGTGGACTTCTTTTCACTGTTAACTTAATAACTTAATTTTCTCATAATTTGTGGGTTTGTGCTAGTGATTGCTTTGAAGCTTTCAGTTCTCAGTTCAATCCTATTGACTGAAACAACCTTTTCTGTTTTTGTCATTAAGGATGAAGTTTCCACATCAGGAAAATCACCTTCTGGTCAAACTTACTGCTTACAATACTACAACTCTTAAAAACGGCTGTGCTTTTTTACTAATTGTTGATTCAGAGAAAAACATGTCATGTCATGGACACCTCATTGCATCAATTCTGAGTAAAAAGGTTCTGGTTTAAACAGTTCATAGTCATACTGTACAGTAGAAACACAGACGTAATGCAGTGGGTCTTAGCTTCCAGTAAAAATAATGCAATGATGCTATGCTTCTGGGTACCTGACTGTCTGGGTCCCATTCAAACTAAATTAGTAACACAAAACACAATGTTTAGAAAGTTTACATTTCTTAGACTGTCTTCCTCCAAAATATTGCCATGGCAATCCAATATAGTAAAAGTAAATAGTAAAGTAAATTTAATTTATAAAGCACATTTAAACACAGTATAAACTGACTAAAGTGCTGTACAGTGGATGACTAAAAAAGGCAAGTAATACAGAAAAACACATTGGTGGCATAACTAAAAATACAGAAAAACACATTGGTGGATAACTAAAAAGACAAATAATACATAAAAACACATTGGACCAATAGTCAAAATTCTATAAAACATGGAATAAAAGAAAACCTTCCAATATTAGGGCACACAACACAGAAAATACATAGGATGAGCAGGAGTACTAGGGTTAGTGAACAAGAAGGCCAGGGAGTAAAAGTGGGTTTTTAGCCTGGATTTGAAGGCAGAAATGGAGGGGCAGATCTAATATCCAGGGGGAGCTGGTTCCACAGAGGGGAGCAGCAACTGCAAAAGCTCTATCACCCCTCTGTTTTGAGCCGTGAGCGTGGTACATGCAAAAGCCCTTTTATTTGAGGATCTCAGGGACCTTTGAACACAATAGGGGCTGTACAAGGTCAGCGATGTATATTTGGGGCCAGCCCGTTTAGTGCCTTAAAAAAAAATAATAAAACTTTGAACTGAATCCTAAAAATGAACTGGGAGCCAATGCATGGAGGCCAAAATGGGGGTGATGTGCTTACGCCTCTGGTGCCAGTTAGAAGACGCGCAGCTGCGTTTTGGACCAGCTGCAGACGTCTAAGTGAGGATTGGGGGAGGCCAAGGTAGAGGAGAACTTGCAATAACCAGTCCAGCCGTGATGTAATAAAGGCATGGATAACTTTCTCAAGGTCATTGTGAGATAGGAAAGATTTGAGGCGGGAGAGGCGAGAGTAGCCCTGAAAAGTCCATACTGTTTGGTTCATAGTGTGTCAGAAAGGTGTTGACTGTACAATACTGTTGCAATTAATTACTTTGTTTGTTTGTTTGTTTGTTTGTTTTGTCTAGCATCTTTCTTCATGTAAAGGGTGGACAAAATTTCTGGAACACCCTTCAATCTAGCCTAATCCAAAACGACTGCACCCAATACTGAAGCCACATAATGAAAGTTAAATCTAATGACTGTGTCAATGAAACTGCATTATATGACCTTCCTTTGTGTACAGTTGCTTTCAGGAACATTACTATTAGCCCTGTTAGGTTTAATGCTACTCCGGACAGAGTAGGAGGACAGATTTTCCTTGCTGTGTGAAACTAGGTGAAATTGCAGGTATGAATGTTAATTGTATTCAGACTGTTAAAGAACTCCTATGTACATAATATTGTCTGTTCATGCTTTCCAAAAGTAAAATATGATGTAAAGATTGTTTTTCACGTACTGCTTTAATGGAGCAGCATGTAGAACATCTGGCAGATTTTGTCCTTGCGCTTAACTTTAAGGTCCAAATTTGCGAGCATATGCTCCAGTGATTACAAAGTTTGACTTGACAACTTTTTCCTTCCTCCTTGCTGTGACCAAAGTGATGTGAGGGTGTGTGTGAATGTTGACCTGGAGAGAAAAGTCTGTTGACTCTTCCTCTTGCTCCTCTAACCCTCAGACTTGCTTGTGCGTGTGTGTATGTGGGCGCAGCCTTCTAGTGTGAGGGTCTTGAGGAGTGTTTCATTACCTATAACAGCGGTGCAGGAAAAACATGCACTCCAACACTGTCAAACCCACCTGCTAGAGGGGATTAAGAAAAGTACATGTTGGGGAGACAAAGGTAAGTTGGTGGTAGTCAGACAAGTATATGAAGGTTATTTTACATTGTTTTATCTGGAGTGGGCCCACGTGATAAGAATTTGTCTGATTTGTGCAAATCTTTAGTAGATTTGATTAATAGTCTTCTTCTCTTACTCGCCCACAGATGGCTACAATAACAACAGTACAGCAACAACAGTTCAGGGAAACAACTGCAGACAGGTTGAGAAATGAGAGTGAAGATAAATCCACTGTTTAATACCAAATGTTTAAGAAAAATTAACTTTGAGCCTTCATCCGGCTGGTAAGCGACTCCGGATCAGAGCAAAATATGAAAAATCTGAGTTTTTATTCCTCCAGAAGCTCATTTTAATCATCACTTAAAACGGCCATAATCAGTGACTTTATAATTGTATGAAATGACAATGTGAATGTGATGGGGTTGCATGAATGTGGTCAGTTATTAGGGATGAGAGAGTACTCCACGATCTGTATCTGTTCAGTAAGCGTACTCGGAATGGGCGGGGCTTACACCAGATGATTAAACTTAAGGGGAGGAAGTACAACGGAAGTTGGTGTCTTAAATTGATATGGGTTGATCAGAAGTTGTTATTATTATTAGACAACTATTTACAGAAGTTTTTGATCACAAGATTAAGAGAACTATAAAAATTATACTGATATTGACACATTTTATGCTACCAAAAACTTGCTCAACGCTATCACTTATCACCTGAATCTGCATTTTTAGCTTCAGCTCATATATGCTCTCCTAAACTTTATTGCTTTGGTTCACTCTAACTGCTCTCAGGGGTTAGAATGTGTCATTTTCAGCCTTAGCAGGCAGCTGTTTTTCAAGGAAAATTCTCTTATATATCTGCTAAGTATTGAACACAGTTAGCCATCAGCTGGTGAAAACAGTGGAACATTTATCAGCAAGAAAAAAGAGTACTTATTGGACTAGAAACACAACTCCTTAACAGCTCACCAAAGTAGCCCAGAAAATCAGTGTGTTATGTGTTTAAGGTGTGTAATATGTGTGTTTGTGTGTGTGTGTCATGGAGAAGACTAACGACAGAGCAACTGGGAGAAGAGGTGAGAATTGACGCCTGGAGGGAGACGGACAGAAAAAGAAAACGTTAAGGCAAGGTCAGTAAGGTTGCCCGAGGGTGGCGAAGTGACGACAGGTCGCTCCCATAGTCCCCGCCAGGTGAGAGAGGAATTCAGGGGAAAGAGGGCAGGAGATGAGAGTAGGGCAGAGGAGGTGAGAACAGGTTGCTGTGTTTCACATTTACACCAGATGACAGCAGATGACACAAGATGAGGGCTGACATGAACTTTCCATCTGCCCCACACAAATAGCAAACACAAAAACAGAACACTATTTCCAGAATAACAGAGTGGACTTTAATCTTGTTCCACATATCCTTGCAGGTATTGTAGTCACCAAAAGCCAACGGCAACAAAACAGTAACAACTTAAACCTTTTCTAGCACATTTACTTTCATGTCTGTGTGCTTATGCTGTATTGTTTGTTTCCAACGTTTTCCAAAAAATAAAAATAAAAAAACTGCTCTGGAGCAGGATCAAAAAAGAGACAGGGGAAAGAAAAAGGAACTGATGACAGAGGTAAGATGAAATGAAGAAATGAAGACAAGAAGGATACAGGAAAGGGAACCACAAAAAACAATAACAGTGTTGAGGAAGTAAGAGGACAACAAAAACCGTGGACAGATTCCTGTTGTCCTGCTCTGATCAGGAGACATAAAATAGCAGGGAAAAGTAGAAAAAAGTAAAATAAAAGGAGAGAAGAAAGGAAGGAAAGCTTAGAGTGCGTTAACTTGTTCAATACCAAAGGAGGATTGGATGAGAACAAACAAGAGAGGGTGAGACAGCCAGCAGAGTACAAAAAAAACCCCTCTTCCAGAGAATATGGTGGGTTTGCATCCCACAGTATTTGCTGCAGTGCGTGCAGGCATCCAACTGGAACTTTTTGAAACAGCCTGCAACAAACTTACCACACAGTACTTAACGCCCCTACAAGGTGTGTTGATTCTGGCGGCTACTGTGGACAAAAGTGGTAGTGCTTCTGCCTTCTTGTTTCATTGTTTTTAAGGGGAATCAGGCCTGGTGACAGGCACTATATAGAAATAGGCAATCCTATCACTTAATTTGTTAATGTAGGTCATATAAAGGCATCTATATACTATATACTGTTTCATAGCCAGTTAAAAACTCCATGTAGTAAGGTTAAGGTCTACTTGAAATAATTCATAGAAAGGGCTGTCTGCCCACATCTAAGGGCAATAGATATATTTATATAATAAAGCCTGCTGTCATAGAAATGGGACTCGATTAATCATACAAATTGGTATAATACTGCACACTCAAAAAGTGGCAAAAATTGCTGTGTGAAGAATAAAGAACTTGTAAGAGAAATCCTAAGTACTTTATCGCCTCTGGAAAGTTGCTAAAATAATTGTATCAGGAAATCCATCATATGGATCGGCTTTCTGAGTGCTCAAGGATTAGTCAATACGGTTAGTATTTTCTACATTGTAAAGCTCATTCACATTCACACCACCCCAACAACATTAGAGCAATGCAACAGAAGCAGCTTGTTGTAGCTGTACTGAAACTTAGACGTTCTGAGGAGAACATTAAAGCACACACACAAATACATAAATGTCAAGTTCGACACTGTCCAAGTCAGTAATGGCTCAAGTTTTACTTACTACCTACTGTATATAATTCCAACACTAGTAATGTAACTAATTACGTTTTCAAATTAAATAACACGCAGCGCATTTGATTTTCCGGTTTATGATGTAACATCAGCCAATCTCATGGTGGCACACACTGGATTTTCTCTGGAAAAAGTTAAATATTGTTTATTGTAATGAACTATAACGGGTTAGGTTGATAGTGAAATGAGGTGAGTTTACATGTAATTTACTGATACAAAACAAGAGTGGATTTAGTGTTAAGTCTATTGTTAAGGGAAGACTTCTTAGGCAGCATTAAAAGGAGCCCTTTTCCTATGGATTTTGTAGACACTGCAGACGAGAAGAAAAGAGAGAATTGAAGGACGGAGAAAACAACCTGAAAGGGCAAAAGAGAGGGGAAAGGAAAAGATCTAAAGATGATGAAAACATAGATGAGTCAAAAGCTAAGGAAGACGAGACAGGAGAGAACTGGAGAGCCGGCTCTCGTCTTTCTCACTGGCAGCTGATGACAGAGGACACAGTGGGAGCAGACAGGTTCATAACACCTGACAGCTGAACATCTGGTACATTTCATTGGGGAAGAGGTGAATCATACGGCCGTCTTCTTCCCCACCCTGTTTCCACTTGTCTTCTCTTGTCTTGCCCTGCCTTCTTCAGCAGGAAATTCCCTTGTCTTCTTTTGTTTGGTACCCTGTCTTCTCATTTGCTGCCTCTCAGCTCTGCTGAGCTGTTTTTATCTCCTCATCTCTCCTCTAAGTCACAGTAATATGTCCTCTTCTCGCTTGTTCCATCAACTGCTCTCCTTCACCTACCACCTCCTCTAGCTCCTCCTATGTTGTACATTTAGTTTTGTACTTTTTATCACAGAGTATAGGCGTGTGTGTGTGTGTGTGTGTGTGTCTTCTGTGATTAAAGAAGGTGTCATTCTTGTCACAGTATGCCACCACTGCCTGCTGTCACCTGTCTGCCACTAATGGATGGTGCCAGTGTGTCTGTGTGTGTTTGTGTGTGTATGAGAGAGAGAGAGAGAGAGAGAGAGAGAGAGCATAAATGTGTGTGTGTGTGTGTGATAATGAGAGTAGCAAGCAGAGAGGATGTGGCAGAGTCAGTGACCTGTACTGTGTACAAAACACTAATCCATTTGGTGTCACACTAAATGCAATAAATGATACTTGAAAAGCTGTTAACTCCACTAATAACTGGGAAAGTGGAGCAAAAGAAATATGCTCAACTAAAAACAAAACAAGCTGTTTTTCTTTTTTTTGGAAACACGTGGATTGAGAAAAAAAAATAAATAAATAACGCAAGATTTCTGAAACCGTACCCGCAGCTGAAAGGGCAAAAAAATAATGGTCCAGTGAGAAATTCCTCATCATCTCACCGAGAGATGCTTTCAAATTCAAAGTATTGCAGCCACAGAAAGGAAGAACATGACAATGATCTGACAGGCACTCTAATCCTCAAACATATTTCTTCTACTTCCTTCCAATCTTTTTCCCTCTGTATTATTATCATCCCTGAGCCTGCATGTTTCATCAAAACCAAAACTATTCATCATATTCTTGTTAGCCACGTCCTTTATGACTGCAACTCTTTTCATCTTAGTGACATCTGTCACTGAAAACCGGTGTTATCTGGAATCAGTGGTGGAATGTAACTAAGTACATTTATTTCTTAGACTGTCCTAATATTACTTCTGCTTCACTGCATTTCAGAGGTTTTTGTACATCTGGACACCTTTAGTTACTAGTTACTTTGCAGATTAAGAATTACATTACAAAAACGCTTATAAAATATGACATTTGGTCACAATTAAACTACCTAATCAACTGAGCTGAAACAATTAGTTGATTAACCTTCATCCTACCCACATATTTAACAAAGGACTACAGACTGGCATACCTGGGGAATAAACTACTGTAAGAGACAACCATCACAACAGTTGACAGTTAACTTGCAAATTGTATGAAACTAAAATAGAGCATATGCAGCATATGTCACTTTTGAAATGACGGACAGTGTCCCTTACCCCCTAATAGTGTGTGATACTTAAAATTAGGACCAAGGGCATAAATTAAGTCAAACACAAACTCAATAAATAGTTCCATCTATTAAAAGCCCATAGGCAGAATCAGGTGTTTGTTACTGGGGTCCAACAAGATGCCAATGCATTGGGATTTCTAAGTAGCATAAATAAAAACACCATCAGAAAACAATCAACAATGAATAATATGAATTGAATGACAAAGTCAAAGTCACTTACTTCATAATTGTAGTATCAACACAACTCATCAAAATAATGTTTGCAACTAGGTTTATCTAAAATGTATTTAACCGGTGACACTAGGTCCACTGAATTACTTTTTAGAGTGCAGAAAATGAATGGCAACTATTTTGATAATTATTTTATCATTTTACGTTCTAGCCTTTCAAAGATGCTTTTCCTTTAACATATTTATATACATAAAATGTTTTGATGGTCATATTGATGTTCAGACTATTGGTCAGAGGGACATTTCTACATTTTTTATTTGTGATAATTAAGTAAATTTTGAATGAATATACTTACATACTTTGTATGTTCTTTGTAGTTATTTTCAATGCAGTATTTTTACGGTGATCTGAATACTTCCTCCACCGCTGTCTTGAATTCACAATTAGAGATCCATGTTCATGAAAAAAATAAAATGTGTTATTTCTGTAAACAAAAACTTTTTGAAACCTTTCTTCACACAATTTCATGTTAATGAGAGATAATGTGATTTTTTTCTCTCATCTATTGTTGAACGTCTTACTCTGTCATGGGTGTGTGTGGTTTTGGGGCTGCTTTTCATAGTATGGGCTGGGTCCTACAGTTCCAGTTGATGCTATGATCAGCCTGATAATGCCGAAACAACTTGTTTTATCCCTACCAACGCAGCATCTGGTGCGTGAGAAGCATGTTTTTTTTTTCTCACATAGTTTTACAACTTTTACAACGTGTTTGTGACATTGACTTATGGGAGCCCAGAGCGTGTGAACACATTAACGGTGACAGTGGAAGCACTGATGTTTGAGTCAGCAGTCTCCCCCTTTTGACAGATGAAGACAGTCTGTGTGTATGTTCTCTTTTCTTTTCTCTACTCTGATGGAGAAAAACACTCACATAAGAGTGTCGCACTATGAGAAAACTGAATATTTTTTCATTTTCTCAAGTTGAGAGAGTCGCCAAAGTCCAAAAGTTTGTGTTCTGCTTGTTCAACAGTTGTTTGATAAATTGACCATACTGTCTCTTGTAGGAGATTGCCCTCTCGTCTCCACCTCTGCAGGAGACCTTTATTGGTTTCTTAATTCTACACTCATCATATGATCCTGATTCCTCTCCCAGTACAGCAGGGTCTCTGACTTTCTTAACTCAGGAGGGGAGGGAACTTTGGCGGCCAGGAAGGCTCTCTCAAGGGAGCCTGTTGGCTCTTTTCCTTCACAGGATTACAGTTCTGGGTTGTCAATCTTACCCATCCTTTTTCTTTCAATGACTCCTCCACAAGATCAGTTAAACGACACCAACACCCAGGGCTTTGGGTCCCAAGCGTCTGGAAGTTAGGAAACCGTTGGTTTCTTAACAGCAGATGATGTGAATAATTAAGTGCCCATTTTTGCTTTGTAAATAAAATATAACCTGGAATGTGGTTACATCTCTTTTTGAGTCTGACAGAGCTCAACCTCCGAGAGAAAGCTCCTGGAATCCACATCTGGCATTCTTGCGACCTTCTTCTAGAGTTGTGAATTACGATAGTTTTTTCTTTGGATAACATGGTACTCCAGTACTACAGCAG
>NW_023339785.1:2977087-2984278 GCF_004916995.1 Morone saxatilis
TCGGCTCCCCTTGTAAGATACGCTGTGTCGCTGAGGTCTTAGTATCTGTCTTGTCTCGCTCACTTAGTTTTAGCCACTTTTTGTATATCTTAGGCCACTATACATTGTTAACACTCAGACTGATCACTCTGAAGGTGAATTAAGGCGATTTCCGCATACTACATACTAATATGCAGATCCATATCACAATCGATATTATATTTCTATCATCTACGACCTGCAAATTATGACAGAATGTAACAATATTTCGTGTCTTGAGCTTTCCCACACAATAAAAGCATTTAGGAATGCTATTCAGCGCGTGCACAGGTTATTACTTGAGGAAAAATTCAACACGTGTCGCAAAAAAAAGTAAAGTGAAAGTACGAAACTTAAGGTATCAACGACGAATGGAATCCAAAGAGGCAACACACCTGATCGAGAAGAGTAACACGAACGCCCAAGCAAAACAAAAGCAACTCAAAAACAAAAACTCAACTTAGAAGGAGTGACCAGAGTTTAATATCTCTTATTCTGGAGGCGGAACTGGAACGAGGCGAGCTGACGCGTGTCCTCTTCGCTCCTGGTGTTTTTTTCTTCACTTTAATCAACTATATCCGTCTTTTAAAGTTTTGAGATCATGATCACCGTTCAACAAAGCCCACCAAATGGACTAATCACAATAGTTTACATGTTCTCACACATAACATAACCCGAATCACTCCGTGGTGAAGAGGAAAGTATCCAATGATTAAACAGTCGTTTTTGAAAATACCCTTCCATGCCTAGTGAGAATTCTTACGCCCCAAAGGTCGCAGCGCGGGCGCGGTCCATCAAACATTCAGCACATTTTAGGACACTGATTCCTGTAACTCAGTCAAATCCTGAGAGACCAGGAAACAGTCAGAAGACAAAATTACAGTGCGACCCTTCTCCAGTGCCTGGAATGGCAATCTGTTCATTTTGAGAAGATGACAATTTTTACCTTTCAGTCGACCTTAAATCCAGGACTAAATCAATATCAATGCTAAAGGCTAGGCGTTGCTTCCTGCTGTAGATTAAGCAGTGTATCCCCTACACTCTTATAGATAACATTGTTGTCGTTGACCACAGTAAAATATATAATCAAGTCTTTATTCCCTCAACTGCTGTCATGCCATCCAAAAACAATTACAGTACTTGAATGCAATAAAATATCTCATAAAGTCTGTTTCATTCCCTCCAACGTGCAGCTACACTGTGGTAGCACTGTGGATAATGATGTATATGGCAGCTGCAGTGGTTCCCAACCCAGGGGCCAGGACACCCACTAGGGGTTACCAAGGCTTCATAGGGGGTCAGAAGGCCTTCTTGATTTTAAGAAAACTAAATGAAAACATTCGCAGTAGACCTACATCTCAGCATCTGGTTCACTTCTGTGAAGAAAGATACATTTAAAGTAAAGTGTTAAATAAATTATCTAATGGAACAATGGCAGAGCATTGAGACGAGAAAACACTGAATCTGTCAGAAAAGATACAAGTACTTACTTACTCTTACAGTGCAAGAAAGAAGTATAGTGTGTGTTTGTTCAAAATCATAAATATATAACACAGAGAATTGTATAAAACGTTCCCTAAACGGGAAATGATCTGCTCAAAATTCATCTAAATTAGTTGTTTTACACAAACTTCTTGCAGTTACTGAGAATAATAAGACTGTATGACATATCATCTAAAATATGTATACAATATGCCATTGAGTCAGTTTACTCATTGATAGAAAATGGGTCCCTGAAAGAAAAAGGTTGGGAACCACTGTTTTAGACCACAGTGTGTTTTAAGTTTGGTGTAGAAGTACTTGACTAGCCTTCACAGAGCCCTGACCTCAACCCCCTCAACACCTTTGGGATGAAATGGAATGCCAACTGTGAGCCAGACCTTATCACCAACATCACGTTGGACCTCATTAATGCTCCAGTGGCTGAATGGGAGCAAATCCCTGCTGCCAGATTCCAAAATCTGGTGGTAAGACTAAAGAGAGACCAGAAGAGTGAGTGCTATTATAGCAGCAGATTTAATAACATATGGCCATCATGTTCAGGTGTCCACAACGTTTGGCACACAACACGCACACACATGTTGATCAAAAATGTTCAAAGAATGAAGAGGATTTCCCATTTGCTTCCCAGAATTCCCCCCTCGTATTTGACTGACTATTTTTGACAAACCATGTCACACCGTTTCCAAACATATCTGAATCTCACCATTTTCTTATTTCCCACTAATGACAAACCTTTTATATTTAAAAAATTCTTTTCATCATGGAACATCTGTCACTGAGGCCCAAGCACTTAATCCCCTCTAGACATTACACCGCTCTGAGAGGCCAACCTAAATCAATTTGGAGAGAAACCTTTTCATCACTTTGAGTCACATTGCAGGCATGAGTGTTAAGCTTTATTTTTGTCTATTTCATCATTTGATGCATGTCATTAAAGCTCTTAACAACCAGGTTTTAATCTATTCCCATCGCCTCTTGACAGTCGAGCAGCTCTGACAGTTCACTGTAGTCCTCGCTCTCTCTCTGTAGTTCTGAAGAGTGTTCTGATGGTCGAGCTGTTATGTCGACCTTCATTAACTCCACAGTTTGATCACAGCCTCTTTTTACTTTTTTACATGAACATTTATGTAACCATTCTTATGTGTGTGTGTGTTCACACAGATGTAACAGACTTATTTAACTTTTGAAGCCTGTGCATGATTGTATGCCTTCCCAAACTCTAATAATAACACTAACCTCTTTTTAACCCTGCCCTATAATGAGGACAGACAGAATTGCCTTACTTAGGTTGAATTTACATTGATTGTGTTGTTTTCATAAATGAGAACTTAATAAAAAGTAAAAAAAAAGAATAAAAAGTTTTATATACTGTAAATCCATGTCCAACATGGACAAATAAAAGCCAATCACTAAGAATAGAATCAAAAAATCAAAATTGACCTATAATACGGCATCTCACTTAGTTCAGCATACTGTACTGTAGCTCTTTGCTGCCTTGAGTCTTTCTTTTTAACTGAAATACAGTTTTCAATCACTAATTTATTCAGGCTGATTTCTACTCTGTTGTGTTGTTCGATACAGATTTCAAATTAAAAGCCTGCCAGGAAAGATGGTGAAAGATTGTGAGTAGATGAAAGGACCAGTCTGTAACATTACAGGATCTATTGGCATGAATGGAATATAAAATGTATAGGTATGCTTTTATCAATGTGTAATCACCTGAGAAAAATAATCACTTTGTTTTTGTTACCTTAGAATGAGACGTTATTATCCACAGAGGAGGCAGGTCCTCTTCTACAGAGGCCACCATGTTGAACCACCATTTTTCTTCAGTAGGCCAAAATGGACAAAGCAAACACTGACTTTGGCACCGGCCTTTCACTAGTTTTGCGGCCACTGCAGTTTCTCACTTGGAATGGAAGGGTGTTGCCATCTACGCCATTGAATCCTATACACACTGCACTGGAAGAAATTCACAGAATTATAGAAAGATCCAAGGTGGTAATACATTTGTATATACAGAAGATAACAGACTGGATCTTTCTCTCAGATTTTATTTTTATTTTTACATAATATAATAGGATAAAATATACAGATTTGGATGCAGATCCATAAACTTGTGTAGCATTGGATCTTTCCGGATACAGGTCCTTTTTATCTACTGCTGGTCCTTTGACACTGCTCGGAAAAGGGGCAAAGCAGAACTATAAGAATTGAGTAGAATTTGTAAGTATTTGAGAATTTACCTGGCCAGGTATATAATTGAAAGGTAGCAAGACAAATGGTCTACATCAGGATACTTGATGGGAATGCCTTTAGTTTTTTAGGTAATTGGTCATAAACTAAAGTATTGGAACTGAAACGCGGATGTGATTATGAAGCAAGTTGAAAAGACAATTGATATCGGTAGGATTCATCCTATAGGAACCTTGAATATCGATTCCAAATTAATTCAAATTAAATGGAATTCCATCAGATAGCTGTCCAGATATTTTGCACAAAACCAAAAATATTAGCCTTGTGATGGCACAAGAGGAAAAGATGGGCTCACCATAGTCATTAGTGATCCTGTGTGGACCATGAATGTCCGTACATAACTCATAGCAATACATAACATATTTGTTGAGATATTTCAGCCTGGAACAGAAACCCTGCCACTAACATGAAGCAACTGCTTCATATCCTGGGTTTATCCATATTTGTGACTAACAGTGATTGCTCTTTTCCAGCAGCTATTGTTCAATAAAAATGGTTTACATAAAAATATATTGACAACATTTTGTTGACAGTGGATCTAGAGGAAATCCCAAAGAGGAAGCAGCTACAGTGAGCCGGTTAGATTCAGTGCTGCAGAGAACAGGTGCCCTCCAACACATCATCAAGGTGAACAGCCTTCTACCATGACATTGTTCTGTACGGAATTACATGCTGTGCACACATTGCAAGCTGATTGTGGTTGATTGTGGCAAAGCTCGGCATGGGTATTACAACTGTGTAAAAAAGAAGATCTTAAATATATGATGACAGATAACAATACCTTGCCAATTGCACTACCCTGCTACACATACATAGATACACAAATAGAGCAGCAGTCACAGAATTCACTTTGATTAAATATACATGTGGCTTTCCTTTATTGAACACACACACACCAAATCCACCGTGCAAGTCTCCAGGGTGGAGGCACAGAAAGGCTAGTAGATAACAGACACTGAGGGGCAGTGCAACCCCCTCTCCTGGGACTCCTCCTTCCTTCCTGTCTTTTCATTCGCTCTTTGTGTTAACACGCTGTTGCTTTCAGCTATTTTCTCACCCTGAAATGAAACAAACAAGCTGGAGATTATCAAATCATGCGTCCTCATCTCACTCATACAGTTTACGCCAATTCTTTATACCAAATGGAAATGATAGCATGGAGAAAAATCTGCACAATGTGTCACCACTGCCTCCCACTATGCAAAAAGTAAAAAAAAGGGATATCTACACACTGGAAGAGTTTTGTTCAGGCTATTAATTTGCAACTCAATATATTATATAGATTGAGGTCCATTTTCTGTGCTTTTGCAAATTGCACAGAGCAGATGTCAACTCACAACTCATGGATGCAACATATTCACAGGTTAGTAATTTGCATTTTCTTAGACACATGTTGTTTAATCGTTCCAGCCCTGGTGTTTACAGGCTGTCATGCTTACATTAAGGTAGTATTAACTAGCTACCCCACTGGTTTATAATTTTAGTCTGTTCATAATGTAGCCACCTCAAAAACAAATATACCCTGCTATTAGTTTTACAATAAGATTAGACAAGTAACAACTCACCAAACAAAATGCAAAGAAGACTCCTCTGTATCTGTATAAACAGCAAACTACGGGCTGGTCTGCTGACTCCGCTTCTCTATTAACTCTCTAAACTAGTTAAAATGTTACTTTCTAGTTCACTTACATAAAATTGTTTTTGTTTACTTTCCTACAACATAAAGCAGATTGTTTTGCTCATTTTGATTAATTACTCTAAACTGGAAATGATGTTCAGTTACTTTATAACCCAATTATCCATGGAACCGTCTCTCCTTTACTGCCGCCGCCTGCGTCTCTCTCCGCTGACTTTTATTTCTTTCCTGTGATGCATAAACAACGAGTCTTAGAGCCTGTTACACAGTTGCCTTTGGTGGGGAAATCATCTGATTGCATACATTTCCTTCTTCTGTCCTTAATTGGATTTCTTCCTCTCTTTTTACATTGCAATGTGTTTGATCTCCCCCTTCCTCCTCCTCATATTTTCCCACCCGTCTGTGGATCAGAGGAACAGAGGAGGAAGGGAAGGAGGAAAAGGAGGAGAATAGAGTTCAAGCCAGTGGTTGGTCTATAAAGAACGGTCTCTGGGGTGCATCACATTTGCAGGACTCACTGGTGCGTAAAAGCTAAAATAACATCTCTGAAGGTATTTACAGCATATATACATGGTAAGATGCAATCAGACGAAGAATGTGATGTGTTTTTAGACCTCATTAGTTGTCTTGATTGCATACTACTTTAAAAAATGTCCTATGTAAAAGTTTGCCAACAACATAGTAGCTAAACATTCTAATGTCCCTCCAGGATTCACTTTATGAAAGGAGGCAGTGCTTCAGGCATCAGAACTGTCAGTCAGGGATGATGTCAGGTCAGCTGCCTATCATGTATGTATGATTGATATGACAAGTTTAACAATTCCCTAAAAGCATGTTTTTCCAAGTTTAATGATAATCGAAAAGGAGCTCAGATGAAAGAAAAATCTGAAATACAAAAGACTAAATCCTGTTGTCAAGGGGAAACTGATGGACAAACAATGATGATGAGCAAAGAGAATTATTGCAACATGATGCATAATACAACATGTACAGACAAACACAGGGTGTGTGGTATTAATATAGCATGAGAGCAGAAATTTAGAGTGTAGACAGAGGTGATTGTTATCATGCAGACTGACACTTTGTGTTAAATTCAGCGTCTTGATGTTTCATTGCTGTTTATTGCCTCATGATGATTGACAGTCTGACTGGCCCTGTGTTTGACAAATTTGCCCCTCCAGACTGTGTGAAGAAGTGCAATTATTACTAACTATATAAATGCTGGCTTACCTGCATAGCTCACCTAGTAGACCTGGCACCCCATGTACAAACGCTGCGTCCTTGCTGCAGTGGCCATTAAGGGTCAAGTCACATAGCTAAATTTACTGTTATACAAAGGAAAATTTAAATACTTTAACTATAAAATTGTGCTTCACTGTGCAATATGCATCAGTATAATTTAAGATTCTTCAGTAATACTGACATATGTCACATTGGTGAAAGTATTAGTGAAATAATACCCCTTCTTCTCCCTAGTTAGAAACGGCCTATACTATTTCAGCCGGCAATATTAGTGTTTTGTAGGCAAGATTTAGGAAGTAGAACTTCATATTCTTATACACCTTCCTATTTATTTATTATTTATTTATCTACATTAATGAAACATAGTGTCATGAGAATAGCCACAGAAATGGCCTTGCAATGGACACTGCTGTACAAGGCTGCTATTGTCAATTTACAGAAATAACAACACTTAAAGTTTGTCTCTCTGTCTCTCTGTCTCTCTCTGTCTCTCTCTCTCTCTCTCTCTTTCTCCCCCAACTGGTCAAGGCAGATGA
>NW_023339785.1:2984378-2991995 GCF_004916995.1 Morone saxatilis
TATTTTAACTGGATAAAGGATTTTAGTCACGCTTGGATCTTAAGTTATTAGAGAAACAAACCGAGCAGGCCGTCCTTTTTCTGCCGAACAGTGTCGGAGAAACAGTGATTTTTAAGGTGAAACTTGGGAGAGGAGGAGACCTCTGTGGATAATTCGACTCCTGGTAAAAACCTACGGTCTGGATCTTAAGTTATCAGAATAAAGCTGAGGTCTGCCGAACAGTGTTATATTGTGGTGAAACTACTTAATTACTGTTTGTTTTGGAGAGGACTTCTGCAGGTAATTTGGCTCTCGGTAAAACATACTGAACAATGAGCACTCAAGGAATCCTAACCGGACAATCCTGATGGCAACAGTGGTATAGAAAACAACTTCACAACATCATCAAGCTTTGACTTTGATGTGAGCGACCTCCTAGTGGCAGAATACATATTGTACATTTAAGGACTCATAGCTGGCACTGTGATGTGCCTTTAATGTTTTATAGTTGCTCGTTATTTATATTGACTCAACCAGCCTCAACCAAGGCTTCTTGTACATTCATATTTTGGAATCTCTTTAATAGCCAAGCAACAAAACTGAATACAACATTCATTACCAGAACTCTGGTCACCTAATATAACCCTGTCCACTTCAGTGCTCGCAGATAGATTCTGTTTGAAGGCTCGTAGGGAGGGATAAATTGACTGTAGGGTTGTACAGTATCTTTTCCCTACAAATTTCTCCCCCAAACACATTGCAGTTATCTTCTTAGACTTGACTTTTATCGTAGATTTTCTCATCACTTTTATCCAGGTCATCTCTGATTAGTGCGATATCTTAAGTCCTCAGTTCTTTCAAAAGGCAAACACACACACACACACACACAAACAGAGGCACCTACACAAACACAGATAAACGAACACAATCTATATACAGAGAGATACACACCAAATGTTAGAAAATGTATGCAAATCCCAACAGCACACACACACACACATTCTTTGCATAAAACTTTGCATTTAAACTCACAAATACACAAACGTGCGAAACACACACTAAAATCCCTGCCTGCACACACACAAACACACACACACTCTGAAATAAACTTTGTTTATCGGCGCTTGCTTCTATGACTGTTGGTAATAAATAATAAAAAATATAATAATAAAACAGTGAATCCCAGTGGTGTTGATCTGTGCTATAGCCAGAGGATAAAAACAGAGTAACACGGGGGCATGTGTGAGTGTGTGTGTGTATGTGTGTGTGTGTTGCCATAACCCTGTCAGTTTAGACTCAGGAGGCTTGACACAATAATAAGCCCATCCTCCTCCCAAAGGCCCCCAGTCACATTATTATTCACTGGTCCAAATATGGAAATACAGCCGGTACCTCAGAGATAACAGGGGGGTGGGGGTGGGATAGACAGAGGGCACAGAGTGTGTGTGTGTGTGTGTTCATACTCAGTGATGCTCTGCCAATCAAACTTTCAAGAGAGGATGCAGAGACAGAGCGAGGAAGAAAGAGAGTTAATTTGGTCCCACTTTTTTTGTGGAGTTGCTTGGATTTCCTGCCAACGTAAAGCCACTTGTGTCTGTTGATGATGTGAGCAACTACTGACACAAAGTCAAATACTTGCTCTTCTACGCTAGGTAACTTTGCACACTGGCAGCCCCAAGTGGCAGCAAAAGATAACATTTGAATTTAAAAAGCTAAAGAAGGAATTAGTCCAGCATGAGGAGCATGTATGTTACAGTGATCATTTACATATTGAAAAGTTTTCAAAGAGTTCCATCTATTGTAACTTGTAATTTTCTATGTGCTGCAACAAGTCTAACAGGAAAATTGCAAGATTTAACAGGAAAAACAAATACAGTATATAGGACATTATTTTGGGAGCTATTTATAATGTCACCAGTTGTTGTGTCTACTCATTTCAGTGATATAAAAAGACACAAGGAAAATATAACTCTCCTTTTGCAGTCTTTTTATTTTTTTTAAAGGAGAGAAATATGTTGATAGTAGTGTGATTGATGACACTTTCAGGAGCTTTTATCTATTCAAATACATTACAGATTACAGAGCCGCTCATCTGTTTTGTCTGCATGATCATGTGTGCATGCCTGTCTGCACACATGGCATTAGCCCCTTTGTTTATGACTGTGTGTTCACATGCATCCCTGCCTCCGTGTGTGTGCTGGCTGCAGCATTTATAAAAAAGAGCTTGATATGCTATTAGACATGCAGCGAACTCACTTACTCTCTCCGCTTAAGTATGAAAAATGAATAGGGCTCTGACAGTGATATTCAGATTAGGATGCAGTACATGTGTGTGCACATGCTGTATGTGTGTGTCTGTGAGAACACACAACATATGCGTCAGTGCCTCAGTATGTGCGTGCATCCGCTTATGCATGCATGTCTCTGTATGTGTGCACACAACAGACTGTTTGTCAACATCACAAATGACTATCCTATTAATTAGGAATGATGCCCAAACCAATGAAGACAGGTGGGAGAAAAGTCAGAAGCCAAAAGTTCAAAAAGGTAATGCTTCAATTAAAATATTCATTAAGACTACCCTGTTTACCCAGTCGTCCGTGACAAATGACTTGCTGCTGCTGGTTGGACTTCAATTTGTCCCAGCACACACACTACCTGAGTCACCATGACTCAGAATAAAAACATATCTGCCCTTTAAGACAGAGAAATTCGTCAAAAACAGGATATGTGAAATCAGCAGGGCTCCAATATGAGTGCACGTAAGACTGTAAACTGTCCTGAAGTGGGTAAACGAATGACTTGATACAGTTGTCACAGCTTCACATATCTTCTGTGTTTTATTAGGTGCTTTGTAACTGTCACTTGTTGGGGTGAAATCGGTTTGTTTGCTCCCTGGTGCGCTCCCAACACAAATGACGCCTTCTCTGTATCTCTGTTTGCCTTTCAAAAAGTTTGAGACCTTGGAAATTAGATTTTAAGAAGTGCATGCTGTATAATAGAATGTCTGCACAGTGCAATTCTCCTCAGTAGCTACATTTGCATCGTGTCAGAGGGTTCATTGCACACATTTGGTAAGGCTGAGACATGTACTTCAAATTGAAAACACTGTGTCATTTTATTCTGATAGGAAATCTGATTGAATGTCATTTCATAGATTATATATTTTGTTTTTAATATGATTATCCAAAAACATAATATTTTGTATCTAACTATATTTGTTCCTAGTATTGACTGAAATAACAACAGACTAGTACTACTGTTACAGAAACAGGCATTAAAGAGTCAGGTCTTAAATCTATTGCCCCAGTCAGTGATGGGAAGCCTTCTATTACACCTAAAACCCCATGGGATGCTACAATAAATTGAAACCATCTGCATAGAGAAAGGGCTATGGCAAAAATTAATTACATTTCTGTTATATCAAATTTATCTGCAAAAGATGACACTAACAGACCTCCCTCGGAGTCTGTCAATCAAACTCTGGTTTGGACCAAACAAGTGAACTGGGGCCGTTTGAAAAGGTAGATCTGCTTCCAATCAAACTCTGCTGCAGTTCATTTGTTGTGCAAGATCAAAGTAGACCAACCAATTTGTGTCCAAAAAAAAGCCAGATTGTCTGTTCTCAAGGATACAATTTACTAGGTGAAGTGACAATGGATAAAGATATATCTTCCACAACCCAGAACTAATATTTTAAAGAAAACTTTTTCTGAAATACCCCTTATTAAGATAATTTTTTAAACAGTTGAAAGGGTGTATAATAAGTCACAGATAGATTTAAAGATACTATACAGTGCTTCTGTACTTCTGAAAAAAAGAGAATGGAAGTGTTTTGTTCTGTATGGTGTAGTAGGATAATAGTTAGAGAGCATTTGGTAACAGGTACTCTGGATCCAACTCCAAAATAAACGAAGCATTACCAGATTATCCAGTAAATGACTAAGGTGCGTACCATAGGAAAACAATGGTTTTGCAGGCAACGCATGTTTTGCACGACTTCACATTTACTCCCATTGGTTTGTTCGTACTGGAATAAGTCAGTGTGAACACAAACTGGGTCAGAATAAAAAGCAATGAAAATGATGAATAAAAAAAACATACATAAACAACTCAACATAAATAATTCAACTTTTATTTTCTCTGGTTTGGACCAACTGCACCAAACTGCAGGTGGGAAATTGCCCCTAGTCTGACAAGAGCATACCAAGTAAATACTGCCTCTAACACTTCTACCACTACCCTCTACCACAGTCAGTGTTTGGTTTGTCTGTTCTACTGCAGAAACATGGCAGTTCAACATGTCGGATTACATGGAAGGTGACCCATGGTGACTGTAGATAAACGGTTAATTTAAAGGTAAGAAAAACAATTTTATAACAATAACAATCTTATTTTTTAGGTGGTTTTGCACTAATGAAAAGATACCTATGGATATTATGTTCCGCGTTTCCAAAATGGTTCACACTGGACATCACATTATAAAATGGAAAAAAAAGGGAAAAAAAGCAGAAAACCATCACTTATAATAATTTAGAATTAGCATTAGTGTTTAAAGCATAATGAACCAAGGACAAAGCATCATAGCCTGTACATGTATATGGATGTTTAGGTCGGTTTGTTTTTGTGTTTTGTTTTTTAAGTACTGAAAATTATGAAAGCTCAAAGCTCAAATGTTTTTCCAGTTCAGACTTCCACCTCAGCTTAACTGTGAGGCTGCAGAATCCATCTTGAAATAGCATGGAGCATACAAAAGGTAAAGTTCCCATTAAAATATTAATTAACTTTAACCCATCTACTCAGTCATCTGAGACAATTTGCTTGGTTAGCACTGGACCTGCTTTAGCTTACTCTGCTGCAGTTCCCTGACTCATGTCGCAATGTGCAAAGCAGACTGAGAAGAAGTCCCACTCCTTATTTGGTTTTTGTATCTGTGTCATGTTGACAAGTCTCCACTGGTGCATTTTTATTTTTAAGGAAACACTGCTGTCCGCTTTTTGATTATCTCTGCACATGTATCTTTAAATACACAGAGATAAAATTACAGTTAATGGTTGTGGAAGCTGCAGCTTCACAAACTGTCTTAAATTAAAAACACTTGTACACTGTAAAAATAAAACATTTTAGTAAAAAAAAAAAGTCAAAATTCTACTTTTAAACTTACTGTTATTTAAAAGAAACAGTGATGTGTGAACCAAATCTTTCATAATTTGGGTGCTTGAATATTAAATAGTTGCTATTTAAAATACAAACATTTAATATTTTATATATACAGTGCATCCAAATAGGAATTCACAGCGCTTCATTTTTTCCACATTTTTTTATGTTACAGCCTTATTCCAAAATGGATTAAATACATTTTTGTCCTCAAAATTCTACACATAATACACCATAATGACAACGTGAAATATGTTTTTTGAGGTTTTTGCAGCCAAACGCATTTTTAAAATTTAAAAGTTAGACAATAATTAACTGGTTTCCATTAGCAACTGCAATTTTATATTACACTGTGCAAAGAACAAGTAGTTTTCCACAAAACAGCAAGTCACAGTTAACAGAGATTGTTACTGTACTAGCTGAGTAGTTGGAGTCGTTCAGCTTGTCGCCTGCAGCTCTTCATCTGACATCTCACTGGCTGCTCCTGACTGTTCAGTTTTTCCCTGCAATATTTAAACCTGTTCACTCTCCAAATAGAAATGTTAGTATTTATAACACACACCAGTTCTGGTTTAGAGAGCCCTGGACTCTTCTTGCCCCAAAGCCTGTCCTCAGTAGGCCCATTCATTCATCCATGCACACATGCATCATTTCCTGTGAATCCCTTACATGTAGGTAAGCAATCTGAATTCACCGGAGGAATGGCGGACTCCGCCGCTAACACTATATATAAGGGTAATTAAGTGGCGTTGTTGAAAAAATGCCTGACAGAATGAGTATGAAATAACTTAAGGATTATGTATTTAATTGTGCTTTTATAATGAGCATAGTCAGAATGTATAGTCTTACAAATAACTTACACAATGGATATTAATGAAAATGACTTACAAGGACAAAGAAGCCAATTACAATTTCTGTAGTTGGAGAGCAGTGGAAAAACTCCACAAACACATCAGCAATTTACACGATTTGCACATTTTCACTCACTAAAAAATAAAAAGGCAAAAATAAATGTAAAGTACAAAAGAAGTCAACAGGAGACATCTTCATTATGATGGTGTTTTTTTCCCCTGAAGCCTTTCTATTTTGACATCACTGTTTTGTTTTTGTTTTTTTGGAACTACTGTTATTCCTCTGATGTTACCACAGCAGCTGTAGATTAGTTGAATTCTTTTCCTTTAAAAAATAATTTACAAACTGAAACATCCAGAAAAACAGCATGAGTGTGACTAATGAAGTGCAAGGTGTGTATGGGTACATGTGTGTGTGTATTCACTCTTTAATATTGTATATGGAATATTTTAAATACAAAGAAAATACATTTTTATTTGTATTTGCTTCTTATGTATGCACTTAGATAAATAAATGAAAAACACTTTGTTTTCTGTGTTGGTATGTGATATTAATGCAACATGAAAAATGTATAGCACAATAAAAACAGTCCATTCAGTTATGAAAATATATTAATAATTGTCATTTAACATGTTTTTTTCATACAGTTATGGCTCAGTAAGTGGATACATAAAATCACATAACAATGTGTATTGTATTTCACTTCCTTTCTGCTTTTCATTTAGGCATTTAAAATCTTCCACATAATGTGCTTATAGGGTTTACTTATTGAACCTTACAATGAAGAAACAAAATGATACAAAATGAATGGAATAAAGCAAGACTGGTAAGTGTTAAGATGTGTTTGTGTGTGTGTGTGGTGTGTGGGCCCTGTGTGGTGGTGGTGTGTGTGTGTGGTCGTCAGAGGCGTTGACAGGTGATAAGTATTTCTGATTCCCAGAAACATAATAATGTTTTTAAGGTGCTTTTTTTGCTCCTGAAATATTCATTTTTAGTGCAGCCTTTAGTCACAAACGAGATGAAAAAACATCTATATGTGGGGAAAAAAGGATTACTTGTGAGAGTGAAATGAGACGTCTTGACAATTACAAAATATTTCTGAAAGGAAGCGGGTCAGAGAGAGAGGTAGCCAAGACAATTAAAATGATTCCTGACTCCTGCTGTCAAAAGTGGGTGTTTTATAACAGCTTATACTTTCAGATCTGTAATGTTCATGATGGAAACTGGGTACTCTGACTGACTGATGCCTACTTGAGCCAGGCATTAATGAGACATGGGAGCATAAAGTTTAGAAATAGACACAGTAAAAGAGTGATAAATACAAAATGTTGGCCTCAATATTTTAAATATCATACTCCCAGAGGAGAAAATGCAAAGCATCTATGGGGAGAGGATCATTGCAACGCTATTTATGGAAGGGCAAAGAAATTCTACCCCTCTTTTTGGACAAAGTACATTTCCACAAACATCTCTGTTTACTGTAGTCATGCAAAACTTTCAATAAATTTCCACCAACATTTAGGTCTACAGAGACAAAGATGAGTATCGTATCATATCAGCCCGTCGCCTCACATTTACACATTTGCAACAATAACTCTAAAAAGGTTTTATGGAAGCCCATTTCTGCCA
>NW_023339785.1:2992095-2993942 GCF_004916995.1 Morone saxatilis
AGCTGGGTATCATCTGCATAACAATGAAAGTTAATGGAGTGATTCCTAATAATGTTGCCTAAGGGAAGCATATATCCCTCATCCCTAGTGTAGCGTTCCTTATCTGCTGTAACATTGCTTGAGCATTTTTCCCCTGCCTTCCACTTTTTGCCTGTTAAGGAAGCCTGCTCATCTTCCTATGCCCCTTTTGGATTAGCTGTTACTGACTTTTGCCTGCCTAACTTTAACTTTTATCTTATTGCTCTGCATAAGTTGTGCTCTTGGGTCCAGACATTTTGGGGGGAAAAATGTATTTCAACTTCAATACCTTAACATTAACTTTCAGCTATAGTGGTTGCTAAATGGCCTGGATGAACTAAATAATCAATTATTATTAAACAGTTATTTTAGTGACTACCCTCCATTTGTATTGTAAAGTTTCTTCATTAGACATAAGAAGGGCTATATAATGGCAATGGAGGACTTTTTCCGCATAATGTTGCTAGTATGAGGATGCATTTAAGGATGCATTTAACAGCACCCTGAAATTATAGTGTATCTTAAATGAAAACTGAAACATCGGAGTCCTTTAGTTAGGGCTGACCCTTTTTAAAGGGGTTTTCTCTTAAGTCAGCCAGTTAAGAGTTAGGATAGAAGATCATTTAATTGTTATTTTACTACAACACAGGTTTGTGCAGTGAAATTCAGGTTGTAATTTCCTTTATGCTTCTCATAAAAACAAAATATATGTACTGAAAATATGCATAATGAAATTGATATGTCATGAAAAAAACTAAAAAGAAAAGACTCAAAAGCACGACCTGCTGTATACTCACTTTGTTATAACAATGTTTACATCTTTTCTCTTTAATTAGGGATGAAGTTGGAATTTGAAATTTCTTCAAAAGAGAAGAATTCTAAAATGTATTTTTCTAACTAAAATCTTTTTTTGGGGTCAAGTTGAGGGAGGAATAATGATGGAAAAAGCAAATTCAGAATCAAGAGACAGCTGCGGGTCGAAAGTATAATAATTGTCTCGAGTACCTTTGTATCTTAATGTAATCTTCAAACAAAAGAACTGGCATGCTCAACTCAAACGTCTTTAGATTATAATGTGTACTGACCCAAAAAGATCACAAAACAGCAAATGAAGTCGTCAGCACTCTCAAATATGTACGTGTGTAAGCCTAGGGCTGCAACATGTCTGTCTCCTTCCGCAGCTGTGCAACATTAAAAGTGTTACTGTCATCCACAGAGACACACTTTGCCAAATGCTGTCACATCTGTTGGTTTGTTCTTATTTTGGTCTGTCGAACAGGATAATGCCTAATAGGTGTTAACTACCAGTACTTGTTTTTATTTGGCACACTCACTCCTGCCTCTGAACATTTGCCAGACCCATCGAGTTGCAATATTAAATTACACAACTGTAGTTTCTTGGTTGGCTTTCAACAACATGCTCTCAGTCATTGCAATTTAAATCCCAGCAGGAGCTTGACATGTTGAAACATTTATTGTTAGTGATGAGCCACGTGCCAGGTGGCAGCGACCCTAAAAAGGCCCCACTTGTTGTCTCTGGAGAGGTAAGTAAACAAGTCTGGCAGATAAACAACACACAGATAATCTGATGACCTGACCACCTGAAATACTAATGAGACACAACAGATAAGTCTTGTCTGTTATTTGGACTTGGAGCTCTGATGATGAGAAAAGAGAAAATTATATTGGTTAGGTCGGCCATCAGGTGATATGTGTCATTTAAAGGGAGTGTGTGTGTGTGTGTGTGTGTGATAGTCTGTACTTAGTACTTGGCATGCTTAGAGGATGTTCCTTGCAGTCACTGCTGATTTGATTTCTTCCTTCTCAAG
>NW_023339785.1:2993964-2996949 GCF_004916995.1 Morone saxatilis
GGCAACAGGAAGGGACATGGCAGTACCGGGGTTGTAACAATTTCTGCAGCAGTTTTTCATGTATAGATTTTTTAATTTTATTTTGAAGTGAAAAAGTTTAAGAACCACTGTAATGCATAATTGCTAGCTTCTCTCAGTGGCTCAAAGTCAAAAATGTGGCTAAAAAAGGTAGTAGTAGTAGTTTTACTAAAAAGTCAAATCAATTCTAAAAAAAGAACGAGGTAAAAGCCTGGCAGCTTGTATCAGCTGCAGTCCAGTGTGTTATCTGATACCAGAATAAAGTGCATTGCAATAGTAAAGTCTGGACTGGACAAAAGCATGAATGACCTTTTCTAAGTCTGTAGAGGAAAAGAATGACCTGGCTAGCCATCTCAGTTGAGCAAAGCAGGACTTCACCACTTTACTCATCTGAGTATCAAAAGACGACTTTGAATCAAACATAACACCGAGGTTCCTCTTTTCAAACATTAGATAAGGCACCCAGACTGGAGGAGAAATTATTAACACTGCTAGTACTGGGGCCACAGGGGGTAGCTATAATTATTTCTCTCCATAGACACTTGCACCAATAGATAATGTGTGTGAGTGCGTGTACAGACATGTAAAACACCTAAGGCTGAGCCCTATGGAGAGAAAGTGTGCACACATTTTAAATAAATTAACCATTTGGATCATGAAGTCTCTCACCTAGATTAAAACAAACCCAGTGTATAGGCCTAAAAAGCAGCTTTTCATAAGAGAGTGACTCATGTACTACACATAAATAAAACATTTTTCATTGTGTGGGTGTCTGATTTATGCACTCTTTAAAAGTATCCATAATTCTCTTCCAAGTTTTATTTTTGAACTTAATGAGACGACAACAGTCTATTTGCAATCTTGCCAAATTTTCATCAAAATGAAGAGTAAAATTACCAGTGGTTAGTTTCACCTTCCTTGCCCCAAGTCCGCTGCAACAACGTTTTCTATCATCCTGCCTTGTTCTTCTCTTGAGTTGTCTATCTGTTCTCCTGGCATAGGGACCTTGGACTGACGGGAAGATGAGGTTTTCAGGCCTGGCGTGGGGGACCCAGTCGGGATGTTGCCGGGGAGTGGGCCCTTTTTCCAAATGTATAAAAATCCACAGGCAGTAAGAATGTGTGTACTGGTACACATCTTTAACACGCACATAGTCCTTTGAGTCTTACAGTGTGATGTTGGCAAAAAGGGAAAAATGAAAGTGTGAATTTGGGAGACATCTATTTAGAGCTCATTTTCTTTCACTGCACTGTGTTAGAATGTAATCTGTAGTTTAAATAGAAACTTCACTAACATAGGGATGTGTGTGATTAACAACCTTAATTTCAATATATCTTGAGAAAATATGTTTGTCACTGCATTATAATAATTATATGATAATAAATTAAATAAATACATGATCTTTGATCTCCGTTACTTTCTGCCATTCACCTTACTTCATTCTATTGTTTATACCAGAGCTCAGGGATCCAATTAACACACGTTTTATTTTGTCAATTTGATCCACCTCCAGTTCACATTCCATAAAATTTCAAATTGGCTTCTTTCAATTCAATTCAATTTTATTTATTTAGCACCAATTCAAAACCAAAGTTATTTTAGAACACTTTTTAAATAGAGCAGGTCAAGACTGTACTCCAGATTTCTACACCTAAATATACAAAGAGTTTTATGCATCTGGCCCCTGGACTATGACTCGGCAGGTCCAGGCAGGGACAAGAGATTATGCGTTATCCACTGTGTTGTAACATCTGCAAGTATTTGTTTTTGTGAAGTTAGAAGTTATTTAATCCTGTGTGCTGAACAATGCAACTTTTTCATTATAACTAAATGCCAGCAAAACTAATGACATTCCATTCAGCCTCAGTTGTACTTTAAGCATTGCTAATAAGCATTATGCCTGCTTTTATATGTCAATAGCTTTAAAATAAACAGCATAGATTAAAATTATTTTATTTTGAGACACCATCAGTGAGATGTAGAGGAAATAAATGCTTATGATCACAAACCTAAAGCAGTAGCATATTGCAATTAGGCACTCAATATGCCAGGCTCAGTCTATCAATCATAATTTGACCTGTTCATCATTAATGTGAAGTTATCAGAAAATGTCCTCACAATGTTCCTAAAGATGACAGATTATGCTTCACACGTGCAGCATGATAGATGACAGAGGACGAAACAATTATGATATTAAATATGATAAGTTAAATAAGGGGTGGCTCAAGTTCCCCAATTTCTTAAATCAGACCACTAGTCCCTAAATGTAATGCTATTCATACATTTCTTTGCACCATTTTAGTTGGATAGGTCAGTTGGGGCAGATTTGACAATGGAATGGTGATTGACACACTGTATATCATTACGTACTGTACGTAGTCCCACAGAACCTGGATCTTATTGTGCTTAGATGTCCCTGAACAATTCTCCACGGTCTGATTGTTTGTGCAGCAATCGCTCAACTCTGTGAACTGGGACAAGAAGGTTTTGTACTTAGACCAATATTGTTAAAATTATAATAATGATTTAGCCCCCATTTTCAAGTACCATTAAACTGCTGTGTACATAAAGAGGCCCAAATCATCAGCCTCCATTATAGCTTCCGTAAATCAGACGAGACAGAACATTTTAATTCAAGTCAAAAGACTAGGTGATACTATTGAACCCTGCAGGTTATACTGTTAGAAACAACTCCAATTTTAATTATAATTATTTGGAAAATCGTTAAACAACCATTATGAGCACTGTCAGTGTGTAAAAAGTGTAAAAAATAAAGTGGTTATAGTCAGAAGCTGTTGTAGCAAGTGACATCAAAGTCCTTGTTTTCAAGTTTCAAGTTTTCAAGATGTTTATTGTCATATGCAACAAAAAAAAAGCAAGCTTCCTCTGTGCAATGAAATTCTTTCTTTGCTGTCCACCCTGATACCGACGCATTAAATACAATAGTATAATACAATAAGTAACAAA